>NW_009610442.1:0-20646 GCF_000690535.1 Cariama cristata
ATGAGTCCATTACTTAGTGGACTGTGACACACCTGTTAATCTATTTCTGCTACTGGAAATCTCCATGGGTACCTGTATCTGTCAAGAATTTCTCACCATCTCATAATGAGACCAGTCTTGGACTAGGGGGTCACTGACCCCTTTTCCTCTCCTGCAAAGTGACTACACTTGCAGTGATGGAGTTTGGAGCAACCCCTAGAGCTGAGGTCCAAAAGGCTGTGGACCAAGACCTGAGCTGTCAAGCCAACCCACCAGCAACTGCACCAGTCCAGTTCAGTTCCTTTGACAGCCTTTTCCAGGGGTAATCTTTGTTTCAGGGGACAAGATTTCTTTTTAGATCTCTGAAAGAACCCGCATATCTAACCCAGAAGCCAGGAGGAGTAGTCACTGCACAAAAATTAGGCTTGCAAAGCAGGGCAAGGTCTCAAGATACTTGAAATGTATACCTTTGTAAATGTTTGTGTAAGTAATATTCAGTAAATACACTTAAACCTAAACCAATTTTTTCTTTTTCTGATGTTAGCTCTGGTCTCAGGTGTGAGATCATCCAAGAAGTGCATCTGTTCATTTGTTTGCACTTTAAAGCTCTGTTAGCTGGAATTCCCTAGGTGTGCTAAATCCCAAACAAGATCAGGTATCAAGTACTTTGGGTCTCTGGCCCACAATGCTTTGTAATTTTTAATTTTTAATCAATTATGGGAAGGAAGATTAGACTGAGGTTGTGGAGGTCTATTTTCTTTTTTCTTTTTTTTTTTTCCTAAAAGGTAGTACAAAGTACACCAAAAATCATGTACTCATACATATGTGTCAAAAGTTAAGATCAGGAATTTCTCAAACACCACTTCAATTAGTCATACTCAGCAGCAGGCAAATCCTTACATAGTTTGTGGTATGGTATGTGAATTTATAATACCACACTGGTAGAATTCAGTGTTCGCAGGCACCATAATAGCACTCTCAAAATAGAATTGCAAGAAAATTATAAATGAAAATTTGCAACAAATAAATGCAAATATGGAATAACTGTTCTCATCTTGTGGGCTTTAATTACGTACTTACTTAGGAAAAGATGGCCAAACAATATTGCAACCCATAAATGGAGATGGTTAAGTCAAGCTTTAGCTGAAGCTCTGGTCTATAACCCTTTTGAAGTTCCCTAGTCCATGACTATGAATAAGGATGAAAGACTATCTTAATTGCTAAACCTAATGTGTTCTTTAAAACTATATTTAAAATTATTAACAGCATTGAAATAGTGAGAAATGTAAGTTAATGAGCACTTATCCTTGAAAAACATTACTCTGGAGGCAAATTTGTTCATGTTACAAAAAAAATGTCACTACATTTTTTTATTAGGTCTGTGGGTATTTAAAATCTAATTTAAAGGTATCTTAATGTATTTCTTATTACCTTCTTCCAAAATTTTAATAAGAAACCGGAGAACTACTCAATTCCCTGAAAGTGCATAAAACCAAATTCAGACAACAAAGCTCAGAATGTAACCTGCCAGTTTCCAAGCCTTCACCTAAAGCAAGCCCAAAGCTATTTTATTTTTTTTTTTGGTCAGGCTAAAGATTTGACTTGTTCTTTTCTCATTACTTTCCCTTTCCTGAGCCAATATCATAATTCACCCTCTCTTGGAAGAAGACGTTGTAGAAACACGGGACAACAGCTCCTCAAGCAGGCCTGAGATCAGCATCTGCTGGTACCTTTCGGCCATACTGATGGTGCCGTGGTCAGGCAATGACCATCCTCCTGCCTTTGTATCAAGTATTAGGGTCGTAAGACCCAACATGTCTGGTTTCACCCTTTTCTGTCCTTGCTATCCTTTATTTCTATGTAATTTTCTACTTATCTGATTTCAAATTATTATTGAATGTAACATGATTGTCATTCCTGCAGAAGTGGTGTGTTGGCAGAGTACTCTAGGAGACACTTGGCAAATGTAGTCAGTAATCTGACTCCTGTCCGCAGAAATATAAGGTTGTAAGACTAATTTTGATTTATTGTTGACAACATAAAAATGTCCTATGCCTGTTGTGCATTGTAGAAGAATTTTTCTTACAAGTTGTTTTGAAATGAACAGTGAAAATGCATCAATCTATACAGACTCATGGCAAAAAAATCCATCATTCACTTTCAGTTGCTGAGACAAAATAACAACAGGTACAGACCTTGTCCATTAAGCCCTCGACCTGCAAACACTGATGTAACACACAAATAATTCAGTGGAAGATTAGGTGGCTACTTCCATGTTCACAAGGACTCCCAGGACAGGGGCCCAGAGGTGGGGGAAGGAAATGAACAGTATTACTTCACCTCTTCTTGCTCAGTACACCTCCCCAAGGCCAGTTCTTCTTACCTAGTTCATACCAAAACCTCCAATTATTTGCAAAACTAACAGGGCTTAGTAAAAGCAGATTTCCCCTTGCTGTACGTGTATTCAAATAATTTTAGGTAAGTGTGGCAGTGCCGAGAGTGCCCTGAATAGCACCATTTAGCTGTTTTAACTTACCCTTAAAAAAAATAACCCACCTTTTGAACTCTGTCATTTACTTAAGAATATAAGCAGAAATACTTGTAACCCATCTGTGGTTTCTCAGTTAAACCATATTGTTGAAAGCAGTGTCAAAAGCTATTTATGTTGTTGAAACCTCAAGAGCCATCAGTCCCATATTTTACTTAACCTAAGTACAAGCACAAAAAAAACATCCCTGTCCTAAAAGAGTTTACAGTTGATATAAGGTTTTACTGATTACTCTCAACTCTGAGGGTAATGCTGGATAGTGGTGGTCCTACCATACAAACATCCCAATCCAGTGACAGGTTTTAATTACCTACATATCTTCTAACAGACACTTTATGAAAAGTTTACATGGTTGTTTTGATGTAACTAAGGTACCCAAGAGGTCCTGGTGTATGTAATTTGTTTTCTCAGAGCATCCTCATACTCAGATAAAACAATCTGTTTGAAAGGAGCCTTGTTCCATTGCTTTATAATTCTTCCAGTGGTGCATATTTTCATTGACTTATACCATGGAAAGTACAAAAACTATTGAGCCGTATTTCCAGCCCCTATGACATTATGTTTCCCAGTCTCAGTAATTAGTACCTCTGAGATATTCCATCTTTATTTTTCTAGCTTAGTATTTTAAAGACTTACTTAAATTTTCTTTTCAAAGTTGTGGTGCTTTTGTTCATCAATAATGAATGATACACACAGAAGAGCAAGAAAGAATATTTAAAGCATTATGTATAAGATGGGATCAAAACTTTTTGATGTCTACTTTTTTTGAGATACTCTGAATTTTCTTCTCTAAGTCATCACGCTTTGGTTCAGTCCTATAAGCAACATACTGTAAAGGCAGAAATGCTTTTAAAGGCATCAGGTGCAAGACTGAGTCAAAATGTTGTGACGCCAAGAGTCAGTAAGCTCATTGATGGAAACAGGACTCAAATTCAAGAGAAAATCTCTTGGATAGTGAGTTTTATCACAGGTTTTCAGTCAGTCAAGAAAGAATTTGACACGCTGAGTGGATAAAGACTCAAGAAATCGTTTCCAGCCAATTGTATTTGTAATAGGTATAAAACCTCCTCTCACTTTGAATAAAGCTGGGCAGAGCATGAGAAGTGATGGCAAGGGAAATGCACATTTAGCACTGCTACCAGGCTGCTGGCAAAGCAGCTTTATTTTATATTCCCTAAACCAGCAGAAAGGTGACTATGGTTTCAAAGATATTCACTAAGGAAGCACTGAGGAACAAGCTTGATAAGAACCACAGAAAAAATATCAGAGACTTTAAAATAAAATGAACAGTAAATTTATGCATAAATACACTGAAGAATGTGATTTTTCTCTGTGGATGTATTTACTGAATATAATCTTCAAGTCTTTATATTATCATTTTGAGGTTTTTTTTCAATGACTGTCTAAATTAATAGTTTTCAGCCTCTGAAACTATGAAAAAATATTAAGCTTCAGCTGTCAAGCATTAAAACTTAGTGCACTGAATACAAATCTTTCTCACTAAAGGAGTGAGGCAAAAACCCTCACTTTAATTATTCACAGTTTTAATATATTGAAGTATCATTAACATTCAGGACTCCATCTTAAAGTAATTAAAATGCAGGAAGGCTTAGACTGGAGGTCATTTAGGAAAACACCTATACAGGGGCACAAAGACGGAGGCTGGCTGGAAGAGAGAAGCAAGATATTTTAAGGAGGAAGACAAATGCCTGTTGACTCAGAGGTCCGAAAATACCCTCAAAGAGCCTTGATTAAGGAGACATAAGATACCGACACATTTTTATAAACTGTATTTTATCTGAGTGCTTTGTACATAAGCTCCCTGACACATCATCAGCACTTTGAGGCTAGTTTTCAGTAATGTGTTTTCTATACAAACCACTTCTGTCAAGCTCTCTGTGTTGTGTTTAACCTTGAACCGTGCGTAAGAAAGCTGTGCATCCCGTGCAGTGGCTCGAGCAGCTCAGTCTCGAGGCCTTCTCAAAGGGAAGTCTGGTTCGTAGACCCGGCTGAAAACTGGGATAAGCTTTGCTTCTGCTGCAGTTAACACACAGGCTTTCTCCTTGTTTCTTCCAAATGCTGAACATTTCTTGAAACCATTTTTTTAAACCTGGATTTCAAATTCAGTTTACTGAGGACTAAAAGTTTCATTTTACGGTCCTCTGACTCTCATCAGTTGAAATCAATACTTAGATAAATGAGAAATTATTTTCCTGAGATTAGAAGGATTAAAATTTCTTCGGCTAAAAAAACCCCGTTAAGTACCTTATGAGCCAGTGGCAGATTCAGTGGGCAAATTCGCCTCAATGCTGTAGGACACAGTTGTGACACCTGAAAGAACAATGTTAAGCAAAGTGGTTAGTAAGCAAAAAGGCTACTGATGACAGTCCCACATAATCCATCATGGTTTTTCTCTACACTCAGCTTGTTTTTTCAAGAAAGCGTTTAAACAGTTAAGTCCTCAGTATGAAAAGAAAGGACACCCTTGTGATTAAGACATTTGATTTGCATTTCAATTTGAGTCCTGTTCCTGTCTTTTTCTTGCATCCCACTGCCTGTTCCTCATATTCCTCTTCTGTAAAGTGGAGAGAGTCAAGCCTTGGTTTTGCCTATTTGGACTGGGTGTTTCCAAAGCAGAAGTATGAACTGGAGGCTGATAGGGACCTTTTCTTCTGAAAAATGCTAGAGAATCTCAACTGCCAAAAAGTGAAGTTTTCCTGTTCCGCCATCCCTAGTTCTGCAGCTTTTGGGGCTAATTCTTCCTTCTTTTGTTAACCGTATTTTTAAATTCTGTTATTCAAGGAGTTGAAGTAAACTAAATACGAGCTTTAGGTTTAAGTGCCTCTGCACTGTGTCTGCCAGTGTTCCACTTTTCAAGGTTACCTTATTTGATATTTGAAGAAGTATTTGCAGTTACTTTGTCTTCTGTTACTGTGATGTGAAGTGTGGTATAAAAAAACATTCAAAGAGAATCAAAAACGTTGCTTTTCATCCAAGATCAATTTTAAGTATGCAATCCCTGGGAAATATCTGCAGTGGTTATTTTAGGGTTATGTTCCTTTCTGAAGTCCTTTCCACTTCTCTACAAAAAAGCCTTTTTACTAGCAACCTCTGTTGCCAATTCTACTGCAAGCAGGAACATGACCTTTACAAAAGATAAACTCAAGTGGAGCAAGAACTGCCAAACAGTCCGACAGTGCTAATACCTCTTTATGAAAAAAAAAAAAAAAAAAGAACCGTAATGCTAATTTATGGAGTTGAAGATCAAAAGGAGATGTATCCACACTTAGACTATTCAAGTGTAGCAATTACTTTCATATCTTAAAATGGAGCTTTCCCTTAGCCAAGCTGCTGCCTCCTTTCCCTCGCTGTAAGGAAGTTTTGTTAAGGACAGCTGGCCTTGCCTTGTAGAAAATGAGTGTTTTTAGCAAGTGAAGGTTGAGTTTAAACCTCACACCCCTGCACACAGGGACTAATATTTCACTTCAGAGGTGGCCTCACAACTGACTGAGGGCACTAGAAGTGTGCCAGCCATCAGTGTTAGCAGCATTGTTGTACTGGATGAGAGTCCAGTTTCTCCAGGTCTGAGTATGTTTTAAAGGTACACGAGCTGATGGAAGCCGTCTTTGTTGCAAATAGTAGGAAACATCACAAGGAGTATATCAAGAGCACAAGTCTGATGGGGAGTGGCTGAGGGAGCTGGGGGTGTTTGGCCTGGAGAAGAGGAGGCTGAGGGGAGACCTGATCGCTCCCTACAACGACCTGACAGGAGGGTGTAGCCAGGTGGGGGTCAGTCTCTTCTCCCAGGTAACAAGCAATAGGATCAGAGGAAACAACCTCAAGTTACACCAGGGGAGGTTTAGATTGGATATTAGGAAAAATTTCTTCACTGAAAGGGCTGTCAAGCCCTGGAAGAGGTTGCCAAGAGAAGTGGTGGAGTCACCATCCCTGGAGGTATTTAAAAGATGTGTAGGTGTGGTGCTTAGGGACATGGTTTAGTGGTGGGCTTGGCCATGCTAGGTTAACAGTTGGACTTGATGATCTTAAAGGTCTTTTCCAACCTAAACAATTCTATGATTCTATCAGCTTTGGTAAAAACAGTGTGGTTTCCTCTGGGTTTGTGGCAGCTAAAAGATCTGCTCTTGAAATACCAACTGCTTAAGAGTCTAACACTTCTCCTTTCTAACACAGAAGTGGACGCTGATTTCAGTGGGGAGCACGATGAATTCCACTGTCTCTCTGGTTAATATATTTGTCTTACACTTCCAACGTTCACACCACAGGATAAACAGAGGCTTTAAATCCATTAGTGAATGTTTGTAAAGTTCCTTACAATTTAAAAAGCTAAGTGCAAGCTATTATTACCTTCTTGTTATAATTTTGCTATCATTAATCATTCTGCTTTTTAGGGGGAGGACAGCTGACAACCTCCTTAAAATTTGATTCATTTGTATTAATCAGAACTATTATCCAAACCTTTCCCAGAGTGAATACATTAAATACTGCCAAAACCCAACTGTCACATTATGCATATTATTATTCCTTTTTGACCCAGTTGGTTAACAAAGCTATGGGGTCTTCTAGGTTACTTCTCTTGGGCAAAGACATGGATGGTAGAGTCAAGTGCCCTAGAAGCAATGTGTGCACAATTTTCTGGGACGCAAGGGCAATCCAACAGAAGGTGGCTATTTCTTTTCCTCCTCCTTATCAAGATGCCAGGCTACAACCAACTACTCTCCTCTATCGTACAATTTCCTACTGAACACTGCTCCTGTGTGTGGTTTTGTTCAGGCCCATGCCTGGTTTTCACCTGAGGTCCATACCTGGGTTATATTACATCTAACGTAAGTAAGACAAGAGCAGAAGGCGATTGCTGAGAAGAACAGAAAGCAGACAGTCAGGTCTTGGATGGGACAGTAAGAAAGACTCCTCTTAAGGACCCAGATGGGACTGTGTGATTTTTTAATAAAGATGGTTAAAGATGCCGGACTAACAACAAGAATGTGAGATCAATCCCTCTCCTCAAGAATGGAGCAGGAAGGCAAAGATTTGTTTACCAGCCCTTTTAATTTCTGTTTTTCTGAGTTCTGCATTTTTGTTGGTTTAAGACTTTTGTTTTCCTAAATCTAGATTTCAAATTTTAATTTTTTTTTCCTGGAATTTCTTACTTTAGGGAAAAGATTCATGCAGATCCACATCAAAGCTCTGGGAAGCTTCATCACAGGTGAGTACTTATAGTGTGGTCTGGGGATGAATTTTGCAAGAAATTTGTATTCAGAAAAATTGAGCAGGCATGGCGTAAGACTTGGCCAGGATATAATAACTTTTCACTGTAATTATCTTAATGCCTACACTCAATTGTCCTAGGTGACTGCCTCTGAAAGGACTTTCATGAAAGGAATGAAACTGCCTTTTCTGGCAAAGCAGTATATAAACAGGAGCTGAGGGAAAGGTAGGAGTGAGTATTTGGTGTGGGAGAAAAACGGATGTTCTTGCCCTTTTTGCAGACTGCATCTGAAAGCCTCCTGTCACCCTGCCAGCTTGTCTGTCATCTGTCACATTTCCAATTTCCCTGTCAGCAAGACAGAAGGAAATTGCTTTGGATGAAAGTTAGTGACTGTGTCTTGAGAAATCTGAATTCAATCCGTGGCTCTGTCCCAGGGTCTCAGGATGATACTGTGATAAGCTTAAGATAGCTTCTGTAAAGGCATCCCAGGCTGCCCTCTGCCTGCCCACTCACTGAAGGGAAAGAAAACATCATCAACTCTTTTGCTGGTGCTTTTCTCTGCTGTCACCTCAGAGGACATCGGTAGATGCTGTGCTTACACGTCTTAACAGCCTAGTCCAATCCCCATAGAGGACTTCAGGTGTTTCTGTATTGCAAATATTTATTTCACAAACCTATGGAAAGTATATATTTTCTCTCCATTTTACATGTGACTGCAGATGGGGAATCTTTAATCTGGCAGTTTTGGCAGCGTGGTCTGATAGTGCCAAAAACTTTTGGTGTGTGCCACAGTGCCACACGTGACCCAACACCCACGGAGGCAGCGCGCTCCATCTCTGTGGCAGGATATCTTTTTGTCCTGGGGTGTAGTTAGCCCCAAAGGTGTAAACAGAGATTTAAACCAAAAAGAAATCAAAACATATGAAAGTATTAGCTGACTCTTAAAAAAGCTACGGGAGGACTCAGCAAATGCTCACTACGTTCATAGTCCTGAAGCTAAAGCCTTGTGGGCCAAGTATTCAGGAGCTCTGTGAGCCAGGGCACTTGCCTGCGCAGGGAAGAGCTAAGACAGTGGCAAGCATGAATTTAAACGACAACTTCCGCCTTTGCGGCACTCAGGACAAAACCTGACATCAACACATAGCTGATTGTGACTGGAAAGAGGTGGGTTTCTTTCCCTCTCCATTTTTTCTTTCAAAATTAGAAAAAAAGACCTGTTGATGGATGAGCTAGTAGGACAGAGGGATACCAGCATCAGTCCACCTTGCACTGCATTTAACCTGGTGTTACCAAAAGGCATGCAGGATATACTTGTGGCAATGTGTGTCATTCCTGAGCATCTTCCCTTCACATCTCCCACCTCCACTTCTTCATAGTCAAGATAACAACTTTCTGGTTCACTGTTATTATATTCCAATCTCCTCAAATCACATTGGCAGACTAGATTGATCTGTTTGTATTTTCTCCTTAGTCTCAGAAAGCTTTGTTTCTTAACACATAGAAGAAAAAATTCCAGAGCTTTGAAAATACCTTCCGTAAGCTTTTTATCTGGTTTCAGTTATGACATTCTCTCATTCCAGCAGCTTTCCTGACTGCAGATGCTGCTTATTGGATATGCAGAAGTATGATATGTAATTTTAAAGTAAAGTAGCACTTTTAGATCCCTGGTTTCTTTGGACTTTGCCAAAAGAGCCCACTTTGAGACTTCTTAGCTCCTTTCTGGAAACTCTTAACAGTATCCAAGTGGTAAGGTACTGCCACGTACAATACATGTAAATCCCTAGATCCCAGGTCTGGCGAAAGCTGAGGCTATGGAGATGGAAAAGACTCTGCCAGGAGGGGAAAGGAGCATTTTAACATCTTCTTCTTTGTTTTTTGTGAACTGCCTGGGCTCTTGTTGGAGACAGGTGATGCAGCCCACCTTTGATATAAGCACTGGCCACAGTTCTAGTCTAATTACAGTGTGGTAGATTGCGTCTTTATGCTTTCATAGCACTTGCCAGAATGGTATCAAAATATTCCATGGGTAAATTAGGTCTGTAATGTTTCCTGGTGGACATCGGGATATAATTAGGTCTGTAATGTTTCCTGGTGGACATCGGGATATTTTGATACTTTGCTGGAGAAGCAGGCATTACTTGGCACAATCATTGTTCTCTCTTTTCCCTTCTGCTGCACTAACTTATGTCAATACATACCTCTGAGTAAAGAGAATGGTTTTGTAAGATGCTCTCAAAATAAGGCTAATGCAGAGCCTGGTAGTAACCTCTGAAAGTTTAGTTTGTAGCTCAAGAAGGATGTCGATAATTCCGACTCCTTGTGCTGGGCTGTGGGAACTTCCCTGGTAAAGTCATGAATGAGTCATGAATGACAATGAGACCAGTAATGTAACTTTACCCAGAGCAGTGACCAACAACCGTGGAAACTGAAATGATGGAGAACATGGATGAAAAAAATTGAGCCCAAGAATAATGTCGTAATAGTGGACCATGCCCCCGAGGTGGTGAACTGCTGCATTCTCCATTGCAGCGCGAGTGTCACCTATGGTTGAAGTTTTTGCCTATGTATGTAGTAATCTTACTATGTACCATCTCATCTTATTAGTATGAAAGGAATTTTGGCATTGAAAGGCCTAATGAATTAAAGCTTTGTTGGGGTACACAGTGGAAAGAGAGATTTACACTTGAATGTGGACAGTGTTTGGTTTTATTCTAATTAGGGGATAGGGCAGTAAGCTTTGTGACATGTTAATTTGTTAGAGCTGGTCTGTGTTTCGACACATGCCAGAAAAGTTGCTTTAATTCTTAAAATGGGTAAGACATTTAATGAGATAAGTTGTTTTCATTTGAAAATATTTGATATATGTGTAAGATATGCCATCATGAGGTAAATGCAAATGAAATTAAATGAAAACAACACCAGATACTAAGTTTATTGTCAGGTGATATATATCATCTCTAGCTAATTAATAAACATGTAAATTAGGCAGCCTGAGGATAAAGAATGTGTCAAAGAATTGCTTTTCCAAATGATTCCTCAAGATGATGTCATCATGGCTACCATTCATCTTCTTTCAACCACACTGGCCATAAGTATGGAGAAACTTCTCTGGTTTGGTAAAGCTATCTTGGCTTTTGGCAGTAAAGATGGTTATTCCAGATTTTGTTTGACTGTTTAAAGAAACAAATCTCACACAAGCTACAAACTTCTTAAATCGGAAACTCCACCAAACAACAGGATTAATAAATGAGAACCTCGAAGAAGATAAAACAAGTATGGGGAAAAAATGTTGGAAGGAAGTATTGTTTATATCTGACTCACAAATTAAATGCAGAGTTCATCATCTTGAGAAGGAAGCAGCAAGTGGAGCTTCCTTCCTGTGGGAGGAAAAAGGCAGTCCCTCAAAGTATTCCTGCCTGCTTATCAGATTTATCTCAGATCTCAGTCCTGCTTGGACTGAGGGAGACGTCTACATCTCAGTGCCAGTCTCTCCTCAGAATGAGAACAACTTTGTGTAGTAACACACTGAAATGGAAACAGCGGTACCTGACGGTACCAGCAACAGAACGGGCAGCGTCTCCTCTGCCATTTGAGCAGTCTCCTATGGACACTAAGGTGCAAGGGCTCCAGGTGGAGAGTTTGGGCCCTGGATGGGCAGGCTCTCTGAGGAGCGTTTCCTCCACATGAGACCCCAACTCGACCTGCACGAGCCCACCATGACTTAACTATGCCACAAGCAAGGGCTCAGCAGTGGGGTTTTTTTAAACGAAGGACCTGTTTATGGTGGGCTTGCCCAAGGAAAATCTTGGTTGAGCCACACGTTTATGGACCCCGAGTCGTTCATTTCTGCTCTGCGTGTTGCCCTTCCCCAGCACTGACCCTCCGCCGCTGGTGAGGAAGACAGCCTGCGCACGGAAATACAACAGCAGGGACGTTTCACTTGGGCTGCCAGGAGATCCAGACCGGGCCGCCCTGGTCTGCGATCAATCCCTGCTCAAGGGCTGAAGAAGTAGCACAGCAGTGGGAAAACCTCGACACATGAGAAAGCAGAGCAAGGCACACTTTTCAGTGGCTGTCCCGGTTCTGGACAGATCTTGCTTGACCTCCTGTTTAATCAGACTGCAGAGAGGAGATCCCTAAAGCTGGAGTCTGTGCCCACTAGACTTCCCTTGTCACCTTGCTTCCTACGACCTGGCAGTTCTGGTCCCACCCACTTTCCACACAGACCAAATATATTTATTAATGTGATTCTTGGATAAAAGAAAACAGTAGCAACTCTCAAACTTAGTAGCGTGAGAAGGGGTTGAGAGAGGACCACGTGGACTTGTGAGCATAAAGAGGAGCAAGAAAGCTCGAGACACTCCACCTGCTAGAGCACTGAACACACGCTACACGTACCTGCTCAACTCCAGCCAGCTCAGAAGGAAAGTCTAGATCCATACTCACCCTGCAGCTGCTTAAAACCAGGTTAGAGGAGCGTGTGTACATATGGGCTGTCCATGCTCCGTGCCGAGGGGCTGCAGCGCTGCCGGCTGCCCGTGCTCGCCCCAGGCACAGGTGGGGACAAGGCTGGGCACATCGGCCTTTCACCATGTGCCCAAACATCTTGGCAACACTTGTGCGAGGCACGCACCTCCCCTAAGTGCCCCATATAATCAGCCTCGAAACAGGTAGCGATTTAGCTCCTACTCGGTCATTTTAAGTGATTTTTCTCTCAGTTAAGGCATGTTCAGAGAGTCTGGGATAGGCTGGAACAGGCAGCCCCTTTCCTAACCTATCTTAGTCCTAACAGAGCAAGACAGGTTAGCAAAGGGATTACCTATGGCAAGGTTACCTGCTCCTAACGGAGCAAGAGGGATGGAGTGATTCCACTTGATCTGTGGGACATCGGGAGCTGTGCACAGATTAGTGACCTTCTGGCTTGTGGGACATTTATCAGACAGAGGCTGTCAGGACCAAAGGCAAGGACTCCCTGCTCTTTCAACAGCATTTTTCATCTCCTTTTTTTTAAAAAATTCTGTCTCCTAAAATTAACGTTTGCAGCAGAACTGAAGGAACACCTCTCTTCCATTCCTCTCCTACAAGAAAGCATGCAATTGTTTCTCTGGGGTTAGATGTCTACAAACTCCAATGACCTTGCAATCAAGCTTTTACAGAGCCTGTTTGTTTGGTAAAAGAGCAAGGCACCATGAAACTGCCAGGGCTTGGTGGCCCTCTCCTGGCCACATTTCTGCCATGCACTTGTCCTCAGACACCAAACCTCTCTGCAGTGCAGCCCCAGATTGTGAATTCTGCTCTCCACCTTGCTTGGCAGCGTGCTGGCAGCAGGCAGGAGCCAAGAGCACATGTGCAAAATAAAGCAAGAAGTTGAATATATTTGCTTTGGATTAAATAGAACGCCTTCATGCTTGATGTAGTGGCATTTGGTCAAATGGCACGTGAAATATAACCAAAGCTCCTCTATCACCTGCAGTATGAGGCACTGTTTGTCACAAATAAAAGTAGAGAAGTATGTTGATCATTACAAGTAGGATCCATCTCACCTCGTCCCTCAGGTCTTTTGACACCTATTCTACATTAGTGTCCCTTACAGTCATTCACTCGGCCTCTTTCAGGTTGAGATGAGATGCTTTCTAAGGGCATCTATTTCACTCCACCTCAGAGGCAGGTCAGCAGTGCCATCCACCAGAATACAGTCCGTCAGCTTTCCTCTTTCCTTGTGAGAGCCTGGTTGGCCTTTCATTTTCAACAGCTACTCCAGTGAAGTCCATCACACTGCCTTAGCGTGGAAAATGCTGTAGATAAAAGCAGAACTGGGCCCCAAATCTCTTTAAGGATAAAGGGGATTTTTGCCACTATTGGAATCCTTTCCCTTCCTTCCTCTCTCCCTTTTCTGCTCCTTCCTTCCTTCCCCCATCTCCCTGAGTGGGAAACCATTCAGGGCTTGTGAGCCTCCTCTTTTGTCTAGAGGCACGGCAAATTCTTCCTGCCTTGATTTTAAATATTTAAAATGAAAATATTTGAAATACAGTATGCTGACAACATGTCCTTCATAAAGACTGATGAGTCACATAGCAGGAAACAGAAATCAAAATACCCATTAATGATACATTGCTGACGAAGTCTGCCGATGACAGAAAAGACTGGGCAGTGCTAAATAATGTAAAGTGTTAGGTCACTGTTACAGTATAATCTGAATTATTTGGTGAAGTGGTGAAAATCAAAGGCTTAGGTTTTTATAACACCACGTGTCATACACCTGTAGGAACACAGGAATTCCCATAGCATCCAGGACTCTGTCCTGAGAAGCTGTGACTGTTTCTTGTATACCTTTTTTAACCAGCTAAACTTACATACTCAGTGCAACCACAGGGTCAAAAGCACAAACACGGCCCCAGGAGAGACAAACCACCAGCAAGGACGTGAGACCATTGCCCCATCCTTGGCCTGAGGAGGGGCATGTGTGCAACTCCGCACCCAGTCCTGCTGTCTCTGGCTCCATAGGGTGCTGGAAAAACAAAGCAGGTGTCAAAGAGGAAAAAAAAGGAAAATCAGAGAAGTGGAAAATGTGCTTTCCTTGTGAAAAACCGAGATATCAGTTCATATCGCTTATACGACAGAGGGTTAAGGGCTTGAACAACATTTCTAAGAACCCGCATGAGAACAAACCTTAAAGAGCTCTCAGACCTGTACGATATAACGAGCTGCCAGGACTGGAAGAAGTTAAAAACATTTGTGTTGAAATAAAAAGATAAATGACACGCCTGGAAAAAAGAGGAGACATAAAGGCATGCTGTAACATCCTACAGTGAGATTGTTAAATGTTTGTCGATACCTAAGAGCAAGAAGCAGCCGTTCTTGAGCATTTCAGAAGGGTGTGTGATGCCATGCTCTCATTAATTTGTCTCTGAAAAAATCTTACACTTGAAGTTAACTATGACTACGTAATATAAATTGACAGCTGATCTAAACCTTTGTTAGCACAGCAATCGCTTGGAAAGCCTAGCACAGAACAAGCTTTGTGACCATTAATAAGCTGAATGCATCACTCTCATTCACAGCAAGGTGATTAGTTCCTAAAGCGTAGTCTTGTGGTATGGAAAGACTGACAGTACAAACAGACCAGACTTGTCCCCAATCGCGAGCCAAGGCCCTAATCCAGATTTACAACAGACCCATGCATGTGCTCCCTGTGAAAGGCGATTCAGGACTGCCTTGGTAGCGGGCAGCACTGCCCAGCTGCCGGCCGCCCCAGGCTGTGCCATCGCATCTCCTTGGCTTCATCCCCGCTACAGCTCGTGACTGTTAACAGGGCACCTCTATGAACAGCCACACCAGCTAACAGCACGCTTAAAGGACTCTGCAGCACACTGGAAAATGAGTATTAGGTTGGCTGATGATGGCTAAAGCCTGGCACAGGACGATGCTTACATTTCTAACACACAACACTATTTTGCTGTAAACATTTCATAATGCTAAATTCTAACAGTCACTGTTACAATGAGCATCACTTTATAAAACCTGAACATTTATTACAATGGTTTTCTGGAAAGATTTGTTATCATCTGTAGTATTCTTCCGAGATGAGTACTGTTATTACAGGTTCCTTTAGACTTCTTCATATTTACCTACGGAGGCAGGAGAGATGATGAGACCTTCCTAATATTGCCTTGTGTTCCTTATGTGTTGGCTTGCTCCAGACTGGATCAGTCTCACACTGGCAGAGTTATCCTACTGTTGACTTCCATAGACTTTTGCTGCTGAAGGAAAAGGCAATTCCTACACTTCCTGAACTTTAAAAGTCCTGAACTCTGAATTCAAAGAAATACCTGGAGTTGCTTCACAGATTCTCTTGCTTTTCTATTTCTCCCATCACCTGTTCAGTAAAACAAATCTCTGTTTCTCTCTGGGACAAAGCAGGAGGAGAGCTGTCGAATGCCAAAACATAAGAAGTCTTTGGACTGTGAGAACAAAGAAAGAAGCTGCCAAAATATGTATTGCCTTGCCTATAGTCAAAGGACTTCTGATCTGCAGGTCCAAGAAGAAAGAAAAAAAATATCATTTTAGCTGCCAGGGTGCTTTAGCCATTTTAAAATTACATTTAGGTGAAGTTGAAAACAAAACTTCACTTTGAAACGAAAAATCAGTGTTTTGTTTAAGTTTCCAAAAACGCTCTTAATGTTTCTGCTTTTCGCTTTTCCAACACTTTAAATAATTCTGTCAGTTTGGCTAGAACTTGCAAATAATTTCAGCCAGTTCTCAAATGGCTTTTTTTTCTGTTTTTTCATTTTTCAAATGATGTAGCTTCTTTTTATCTTTAAAGCAGGAGGCAGAATGGTTCTTCCTTGTGAGACCTCATTCCCTGCATGTCTATGGGCACACAGTACTGTGCATGATCCTTTGGAGAGGGAGACGGGGCTAATACTTCCTTCAGCCTTGGAAAGAGAGAGCTGAATACTAATAAGCTGCTAGCACATCCTTTCCCCCTCTCTCTCACTTTTTGTGACCCATTGGGATGTACACAAATTTAGGTGTCAGGGAGAAAATGTCTTTCCTTTTTTACCCTAAGCAACTGCATTTGTTATAGGTAAGTCTATCATACCCCATCCTTGTATTTTGAGAGCATAGAGAGAACTAGTTCGCTATTTCTAGCTCTAAAACACTGGATTAGACAGACTGAAGGTTCAACTGAATACAAGATCGCTGCTACAGCCCTTAGGAATGACCTTGGCAAGTCATGCTTGCCTCTGCTAGTGCTGCAGAAAAGAACTGAAGATTATTTTTTCCCAAGTAACAAGCATACACCTTTAATTTCCCAAGAGTCCGATTCCCACATAGAATTATGCATCACTGCTAAATCACTGCTGCCGAGGACCTCCATCCACCCCGGCCACGGTGAGCAGAGTTGCTGATGGCCAGGGACTCACAGCAAACCCTTTGGACCCCTGGAAGACCGTCCTTCCTCACGCAAAACAACAGAGGTCAGGGTGACAAGGCATCTCAATCTGACAGCCCTGGACTTTGCCGACTCATTTTGTCCTGTTTTTGGGGGGATTGGGGGAGGATGTGAGGCTGATTTTCTTTTCTGGAACTGGACATTTCATTTTTTCTCCTGCTTGAACCCTGGAGGGCTGTTCCAAATGGTCCAGTAGGTCAACAGTTCGGTCCAAGCCGTGTATCTTGCAACAGATCGCATGGCCTTGGGGAGGGTGGGGATGTTTTCTGTTTCACTCTGGCAAGATGTCTCTTTCTTCACATCACCAGGGTCAGTTTGTAGGGCTGGGCAAGATGCATGTGTTATGTTAGAGAAGCTGGAGCCAAAGTGCCCTGGTACATACCCATGCCATGGGTTCAGGCCCATAGTGTATTCCCCTTGAGCTACGTGGTTAGCTGGACACCTTTGTTTTTCTTCTGACCTTGATGATAGGCTCCAAAACGCAGCTCTTTGCAAGGGCTGCTGGAGACAATGAGCACTGAGGGAAATATGCCTGTCTGGTACGGTCGCAGAGGGGAGATGTGTGTTCAGTAGCAGAGGTAGCTGTTGCAGAGGGAAGACAAAGTGCTGTTTAATTTCATGTATGTGTTGGTAATACAGTCATTAAACAAGAATGTTGTAAGAATGGGTTTAGACTTTCATCTAACGGCTACAATCGTAGCAATCAAAAAAAACCCAAAACTACCAAACCAGAAAAAGCAAGTGCTGATGAGCAATAACAACATCATCGGAGGCATAACAATTCAAAAGTTATTTAACTTGTATAACTCCCAAATGAAGACCCAATAAAGCTGTTCAGACACAGCTGCTGGAACTATTGCTACTGTCAGAATACAGGTTATTGAAATAAAATGCATTGTTAGAACACCGGTTTTAGGATGATGATTTTTTCACAGGATATGCTTAGAATAGAATTATTTTTCTATCATCTCAAATCCTTGAATATCAGCTTTGGGTCTGATCTGCATTATGCAAGTTGGAATCAGCCACAGGGGTTGCACGGCCCAGAATGGAAAAATAAACTGTAAAGCTTTTTTCTGTTTGCAAGACTTCCTAGATTAATGAATCTGCCTTAAAATAGCCTTGAGACACACAAAACAGAGCATCCCCGTTGATGGTGGGTGAAACATTTGGTCTTAACTACCTGTAAATAATTTAAGTGCTGAAAAGTCTGGTGATGCTGAGTAGGCCTAAGGCACTTAACTATCTAACAAGATTCCTAGGGAACTCCAATAGTGTTTTCTGCCTCATTAGGACAGAAATACAATTTTTCTCCTATTTCAGCAAGCATCTTCTCAACAAACAATAAAATGTGCAAGCTGGAAGTTAAAGACTGGTTAATGATCCCTTGACATGATCATACTCAAGTAAAAAAGAGTAAAACCAGCATATGCTGTGTACATCAAAAAAAAAAAAAGACATTTCAGCCTAGAAGTTAATATTTTAAAGAAAACATGTTGAAGGCCATGAAGAGCTCTGTATCTCCATGGACAGCAAAGACAAGATTTTATTCAGCATCCGTTTCTGTTTGTTGCGTAGTTTCTAATACAGTATTTCCTATCATTAGAAGGAAAAGGACGTGCTGTAAATCAAGTTAACAAGTAGCTTTTCTCAAGCTGTAGATGAAGGACCTACTTTATTGCATGTGCATGTACCGGCTGTGTGCACGCCTTCAACCAGGCACGCTATGGTTTATGACTCTCATTCCACTTATTATTAACGACTGTTCTTTATTATGGCTGGTTAGGAGTACTTAGAAAGTGCTTTTTATCAAAGGACTGTGTGACGGCTAAACAGATTTTGTAAAGGAAACTCATTTTCGGCTTTTCTTTTTGTAATTTATTGAAGGAATCTAAGACTGTTTCTCAAAAATGATGGACAGCAGGCCTTGAGCTTCCAGCCTCCAGGCTGCCAGAGAGCTGGCTGGCAGGGACGGTGTCTATTCATTGCCCTCTGTTGGTATCATCCCTAAATTTGATGTTCCAAACCTGACTTGTCTACCATTTGTCTCACCATTTATTTGCAATTTGCTGGCAGTGCAAATGATATTCTACAGGAAAGCCAGATTTGAAGATCGCTACTGGTAGGATGAAATGTCATGTTCTTAATTGTCAAGAAATGAGGATTTTCACAAACGAAATGCTGAGAAGCTGAATCTCTTAGGCTATTTCTTTAAAAGAGACTTCAAACATGAGAAAGAATATGAGAATGTCTCCACAGAAATAGACCCTTGAGAAGGGGAATCACACTTGGATGAAACCAAAGAAAGTCCTGCTGATTTTCTTTTAATAGAAAGCTTGAAGCAGTAAAACTGAAGTCAAGTTTCGTTATTGTTTAAGTATGCTTTACTTCACTACATCATAAAAAGAATGTTTTAGATAAGAAAATAGAATAACTTAGCAAATAGACTGAAAATGTAACATTTCATTTATCATTTGTGCAGATGATGTCTCTGTTCTTTTTTACATCATATAACAAGTGATTAAGTCCTTTTGGAGAGAAACTATAACCTTTGCTTGTAACAACAAATGTACTCAGCCATAGTGATATATGCCAACAGATGTGGTGCTACTCAATTGCTGCCAGTGCAAAAAAAAAAAAAAAAAAATAATTCGTTTGTGGGGTATTTCTGTTCCTAAAACAAGAAGCACTAGCTCTTAAATAGTGCTGGTTTCTGGGAAGTCTCAGGATGCACAGTCTAGCTGGGTTCCCCCTGGTTTATGATCTAATAATCCAACTGCACAGCTGAGCTCCTGGTCCCTCTTTCCCATATTGTCCCTCCCCTTCATCATCCATCTTCATCCATTCCTTTTCCTCTTCCTCATTTCCTCTTGCTCAGCTCCCGTCTTCATCCTGTCCGTGCCACTTCTCCACTTGGTATGTTCAAAAAGTTCAAGACTAAAAGGCACCAATTCTTCACCTAACCTTATTTAATGTGTAAAACTAGCTATAGACTGTCACCTGGAAAAAAAAATTTATAGTAAGCACAAAATGCTGTAGTGGTCAAAGCACACTCTTGAGAGACAGTGAGCCTGGATAAGATACCAAAAGCAGTAAACTGATGGCTTCCTTTAGGAATTTGTTCCAGTGTTTTGACTTCCTTTCTCAACACCTTTGCCTAATTTTTTATCTGAATTCAGCTTCCTCCGATGTTGTTCCAGTACGCCATCGAATCTTTGTCTCAAGGATCGAAGACTGCTTTAGCACCTAGCATTTTTCTCCTGTGAAAATACTCACAGAAATCACATCACCCATGAATTTGCTTTTAGAAAAGAGAAATAGGCTGGAAGATTTAAGCCTCTCATTCTACCACATTTGCTCCAGATGCTCAAAACTTCTCTCTTTTCCTTTCTCTTCTGTCCTCCAGCCTTCCTTGCTACCTCTTCTTTCTCCCAAAGGTCTCTTTGCTGGGAGAAAAAAATAAAAGGGAAATTCTGTTTCTACTGCTGGATGAATTGAGGATGACTGCTCCTGCGATCCCAGGCCAATTCCAGCTCTGCACAGCTGGAACACACAGGCTGGACAGCTTTCAGAGGACAGAGTTGAAAAGTCTTCAGTGTTTTCAAATTTATGCTAGTTTAAATGTTGCAACTTGGCAAATGTGAACGATTTTTCAGAAAAAGAAAAAGGTATGCCTCCAAACCCAGGGTGAGCTCTCCGCTCTTGAAAAGGTCGAAGTTCCCGCGTCAAAGCAAGAAGATGCCTGCTGACACTGCTGAAAGAAATAGCTTGTAAAACTGTTTCAACTTAGTAGACTAATCTGTTCTCTTTTAATTTCAGTCCTGAAAATGGCCAGACCAGTTTTACTGAAACCGTCTTCCCCCCGGGGTCTCCATCCCACTCCCCCCCAAAAAATACCAAGCCTAAACACCTCAGCAGCCTACAAACGTTCAGCAG
>NW_009610442.1:20677-48356 GCF_000690535.1 Cariama cristata
ACATTGAAGTTATATGTAAAGAGCAGCAGGATGACAACATAACATCCATGCCAGTCATAAAGCTGCAATAGGCCCTGGATTTCGCACTATCCCTTACCCTTTTCCTAGAATTGCTCTTCCGTTAGATTTTTGTATGCCTCCTTTTATTTTGGTACTGAACATCTCAGTATTATTCAGTGGAGTTAAGGTGGTGTATTTAATGTATATTTTCCAATGACATTTGGAACTTAGTTAAAAAAACAGCTTGTATTCCTTTAAATACAAGCCCCAGTTTACTTGATATATCTGTGCACGTGTTCTGCATTCTAGTATACTGGCTATAAAGTCCAACTTGAGCTAACATTATGTTATATGACTGTCACTCATGATTACGCAGTCCCCTTTGCCCCTTGCCTTTCACAAGCATCGATATCTCTAAAACTGTACAGAGAAAGAAAGCCCTGAAATACCTTTGCTGGTTTTCCGTGCATTTCGAAAAAAATCATTAAAAAAAGAAGTTATGAATATTTATTACAATCATATGTTTAAATGGCTCTTATAACATCTTTATCCACAAATGAATACTGCACAGCACAGAATGAATATGAAATTGCTGAGCATACTGGAAATTCTGTACGACTTCCTTCGCTGCTCTAAAGCTCCCCTTTTGCTTTGCCGTGGAAGTGAGTTATTGAGATCTGCAAGCAGCTGGTTCAGTTCACACCACAGAGGAATACATCGGTCCTGACTAGCAAAGCAGAAGATAAGGAAGGCTGGAATTGAGCTAAGCCATGTTAAATTAATGGGTAAAGCTTTCAGGAATACAATTTTATACATGAAGCTCTGCTACTTTCACAAGTTGCCCAAAGCAAAACTCCTTAGTTGAATTATTCACTGAGGGCAGAGCGAATTCTTTTCTCCCCTGAGAACTGATTTTCTAACTCCTGTCGAGGATGTATATTCTTCGGTCACAGCACTCTCCTTCATGCTGGATGAGGCTGGATTGATGCTCTGTAGCCGCTGTGTTTCCCTGGTAAATCTTGCCAGGACAATCTTGACAGTGTGAGGCCAACTGATTTTCCAGCTGCTATTCTCTTGGCAGATCTGCATTTGCTAGGAGACACCAGATTTGCACAACTTGTCATCAGCTTTTCCCAGATTGCTGCTAGATATAGCATCATTCATGCTTATTAATCTTTGTGAACCAAACAAATTCAAACAGGAGGCAGGTGCCAACATCTCCCCAGAGCATCAGTTAGTGCTGAAAGCAAGTAAGGTGGACCCCCAGTGACAGGGGTCGAGAAAGATTCAAGGCATCTAGCACGTGAAGGATGTAAGCTGTAACCTGAATGAACAATATCCATAGCCACAATTTCCCTTTTTTAATGTTTACCATAATGACACCTCTAGTTTTCAGGAAGCCTCCAGGAACTCTGCTGGTTCACCCGACTTCTTGCAAGTGCCATGGTACAAAACTATTCTAAGAGCTCTGCAGGGCACAAAACCTTCCCATGTAGGGCCAAGACTGGCAGGAGGATTTGGCAGGGGAAGGTGCCCACATCCTTCCCCTCGGGGCGGCAGGGTTTCGCAGTTGCAGGATTTGGCACTCCTGACTCCCTGCTCTTGTGAAACTCCTGCTCGGGGTCATCACAACCCCTTCTCACAACGCAGGACTCTGCACCTCCAAGAAGCTGCTGCTCAGCAGCAGTTTTGCCTGCAGGCAGTAGTTTCAGTTCTTAAACAGATCTCCAGTGCCCCAGAGCCCGAGTCCTACTCTCCTTAGCCACTGAAGCTGAACTTGCGTTGTCCAATTTTAAAATGTAAGTAGCACTCTTAAAACCAGTAAAAGGTGAAGGTGGGAAACAGACATACTGGAAAAGCTGGATACTTCCATTCGAGTTCCAAGTCTGTGACCCCAGTCATTAATTTATCAACTGTAGTCTTGGCAATGCATTACCACTGAGCCAGAGATTGTGGATATGATCAGGTATCAGCACTGTGAATCTTTTCGCATAGCACCGGCTTTGTAAAGCTCCACAGCAATCCTGAAAATGGTATGAAAAGCGGGAAGGCTCTTTAAGCTAGAAAAGATCTGCTTGGTAATGACTGCAACATCACTGCATGTGCAGAGGAGCTGCCAGGACTGGGACGTGTCCCATTTAAAGTCTTTGTAGGTTGAACATCAGAACGCAGTTCCAGGGGAGAGGAGAGGAGGATGGGTCCCTCTGCTCAGTAGGGAAGATCCAGAAATGATCACAGGCAGGCGGGGCAGAATTGCTCGGTGATGCTAAAGCTGTGCTGAAGAATTGAAGAAAAGTTGGGAAGGACGTCCTGCAGGCCTACAAGACAGGCAGGGAGAAGACTGTATGTTGGACAAAAAGAGAAAATACGGTCACAAAGGATACTCCTTGGTGGGGGGGACTACACTGTCAGGCCCTCATGATATCTGAGGCGTGGGAGCAGCTCTAATTGCTAAACATGGAGAACCGTGCTTCATAGATTTATTTTTCTCTTTCTTTTATATGTTTCTGATTCCAATTTCTGTAATTACAACAGTTTTCTTTTCTAGAATAAAATTGCTGTTTTGTTCTTCAGTTTATCTGTTATCAAGACTAAGTCCCTCCTAACAGACAGGAGGCAGTGACCGACCAGTAAGCCACAGCTTCAGGAACCCCACATGATATGAAGGGAGTTAGAAGAACAAAAAGAAAACTTCATTCTGTTTCTTAGGGGAAGAGGCAGACATAGAAAGATTGCAGATGTATCTACAAATAAGTGGAGCTCTTAGAAACCTTGCTGTCCTCTAATTATCATTGCCGTCATTTCTAGTGGGACTTCTAGACAAATATCACTTGGTGAATCGCCCTCTATTTCTATAAAACCTTTCTACAAAACTCTTTACTTACGTAATTTTTCATATCATCCCCATTTTATCTCCGACTATTCTGGCAAGATGCAAGTTTGCCTGATTTTCAGAAAGTTGATGGCGAAATATTTCAATCCTGATTTCCACGTGAATCAGATTTAATAATCAAACAATAATATTTAAAAGAAAATAAGTAGCTTCAGTCAACTAGGCGAGTTTATCACTGTAACAGACAGCTATTTTTTACCTCAGTTCATAATTACAGTGTATAGAATCTTCTATTCGGAGATATTTTAAAAGAACTGGACCTTACACCTTCAATCGTTTCATTGAGTAACTCACAAAGATGCCACGCAGAAGGTGCCCGTTGAAAAATAATAAGTATTTCCTGAGGTCTCTGTTAAACTCTCAGGCTTCATCCAGGGGTTTGGAACCATATGGAAAAGCCCTGAGCAAAAATCATTCAGACTTGGCAAGTTTTCCTCAACAGCAGCCTGTGAAAGAACCTATTAGGGAATTTAATGATGGACTACAAGAGTTCATCAGCCACAAATTATATCAGTCCAAAAGCTGGCAGAGTTTCCAGTTAATGTATTAAAATACTTTTGCTCTCATGCACGGATCATGGGGCCAGGGCATAGAAGAATAATGAGCAGGATAATACCTACTCCTACTGAGCAACCTTTGCACAGCTATTGAGTTTCAAGAGTCATCTGCCAACGGTGTTTGTATTTTTCCTAAATTGACTGACTTGACCTCAAAAACGCCTACTAATTGGGCTACATAAGGGAAAGGAGGTTGATGTGGGAAAGGTGTTCTGGAAGTAGGTTGCAGCTTCTTGTCCGGCCGACAGGAAAATCCTATTTCCGCAAACTCTCAGCAACACTAACGTGATGATCGCCTTTCCCCAGCATTGCGCTGCTCTCTCCCGAGCCCCAGGGCAGGATGCTGCGCTCTCGGTTGTGCCAAACAAGAACTTCAGCTCAAGGCAAAATATAACCCTTCTTCTCTCAGCCTTGACCCAGATCGTTTCGGTGATCCAGCCACAGCTCAGCTGTGACAAAGACCTTGGTTGGCAGAGTTGAGGGGAACAAACGCCGGGACAGCAAGGGCTGGGGTGGGCAGGCAGAAAGCTGCGGGGCTGGCGCTCTTCAACAAGGTTTTGTATCAACAGGTAACGTGGGTCAATAGGAGCTGGTCTGCAGAGTGAAACAGTTGGGCTGGGGACCTGGTGCCTATGCTATACCCATCCAGCACGGGACACGTATCCAGCTCTAACCCAGCCTTGTAAGCCAAATGCCCATCTATTTAATGGTGTGACGCATTCACTGCACTCCTGAAGCACCTCCATCCTTTCCCTTTTCCCAGTGAAATCCAGTCCCGGCAACCCACGAGTGCTCTGTGACCACTGAACTGATGTGCAGAGGGGGTGTCTGGGCTGGGACATTTGCTTTAAAAGCTCACCCCTGAGCTGAACCAATGCCCGAATGTGGGTGCACCCTGCAGTGCTGCCACGGTCCTGTTCAGCCTCAGGGGCTGCCAGCAGGGTGGGCATGAATGCAGATGGAGGGTCCCTCAGTGACGCTGCTGTGTCCATGCAAGTGGCCTCCTGGGCTTGGGTCCAGGGCCACCAGTGGCCTCTGAAGCCCCTCAGATGCACTAGCTGCAGAACCTGGTAGGTGTTGATCAATTTAAACTTTTCATTACTGTTCTCCTCCTCTTGATTTTTTCACGCAGCTTCCAGAGGGTTCCTTGTACCTTGCTTGTCTTCCTTGGTCAAAAGTAGTCGTCCTTGATCTCCACAGCTCACAATCAGGTCTCCAAGTGACACAGTGCAGCCTATAGCAGCACCTGGCAGCAGGAAGGCTCCCCAAACGAAGCCACCCAACGCACTTTTTTCTCTTGCCCAACCGTCCTACAACGGGAAGCCCACCTCTCCCATCCAGCCATTGGATGGGGTCCATAAACACTGTGGGTGGAAGAAAGGAGGATGCATCAGTATTGTGCATGTCCTCCACCTTAAGGGCTAGAGTGATAACTCACCCTCCCCGCTAACAGCAGGTAGGGGAAATGGATTCTTGCGCTGGAGTCTTTCTTTGTCCTATTATTTTTAGGTCATTTAGGTATCCACGTAACCTATTCAGTTCACTCACTTCCAAGACTGGAGAGAGAGAACGGCCCTGGTATAGATTCAGGGACTGGATTCCACAGCTGCTGGTTCCATAGAGGAGAGGTGTATGGCGTAATTAATTAGCCTTCTCTCTTTTTTTTTTTTTTTGCATAGGACACATAAATGACAAACAGATAAACTAAAATGCCTTTTGGTTTTGTAAAAGTGCATTGCAGAGCAGAACAATTCTGCTTTCATTGTCACATTTTGGACACTGTGCAATTCCCATGCTACAGCTACACAGGAGCCTCTACAGCATTACCCAGTGAAATTACCGAGATTACCATTTTCGTAATGGATGACCAAAGAATTAATAAGGAAGATGCATTTAAATTATGTGCTTGACAGGAATATACTATTTAAGTCTATTTAAAATTAGAAAAGGAGCCTGAGACTTTCTTTACCTAAGTTTTAGTTCATGGCTTATTGTAAGAAATAAATTCCACTGTTCAATTATTTACAATCCTAATGGTGTTGCTTTCTTTTAATTGCTGAATATAGATAATATTTTATTTATAGATAAATATATATTATGTTTATTCAGGATTTAGGGGAGAGCAATAATTAAATACACACAAAATACCTGAATAACTGCAAATTAAATAAATTAATAATAACTGAAGAGATAAAATTATGTTTATATTAGTAGAAAAATTACCTTCTATTTGTGACTAAATTCTGCCAATAATATATTACTGCTGTCTTCATATTTTGCACTACAGAATTAACTTGTCACTTCTGCAGTAATTCTTTATGAAAGACGCATTAAGGTCATGTCAGAATTTCTAAGTAATCAAAAATATTTCATAAAGGCAATGATTAAGCATTAGAAACGAAAAAAAGAATCCGACTACAGGATTACCTTACAAGGTAAGGTAATCACTTACCTTTTGGCCAGTGAATCTGAGTAGTTGGTGCCTGTTAAATATTAACAGCCAAGTGCTACAGAAGGATTAGCTTGGGCTGTGAGCAGGTATGGCCAGAGGCAAGCCCGTCCTGCTGGGTCTGAGCAGAACGGACAGTGCAGTACGTTTCGATACCTCTGAGGTAAAAGCAGGAAAGGGGATGCCAATGGGATATTCTAAACAGACAGATTTTTTTATCAGAGCATAAAGTAAGTGGAAATAAGAGGAATTTTTCCAGCTCTTAGCACTGTTCCCACATTTGGCAGTTATAAACATTGTAAATAAATATTACTGAATACAATTTTTTTTTAATTTTTTTTTTTTTTTCACTTGCCCCCAAAATCTGAAAGCTAGTTTGTGATGGTTTTTTACCTAGGAAATCTAACTAGTGGGAACAAGAAGTAGGTTCTAGCATGTGGGAGGATGGTGATGGCCTAGTGAGTTTTAAATTAATCTTTTGTCTGCTGTTTTGATCTTTCCGGGAGTGTCATTTCAGACAGAGTTACTGAGATGCTGCCGCAGCGTCTTGTTAGTATCATCCATGCTGCTAGAGTTGCAAAATAATCCTGACCAGCTTCTGCAAACTAAACGGTAGGCAGGGCTGGACTTGGTAAAAGTTCGATGGCTATGCTCCGATGGGTTATTTGGCCACAGAAATACCCCTTTGGAGCTGTGGTTGGTGCCTGGGCACAAGAGGCTGCTGGTTTTCCAGGCTCCTATGTGCTGGTGGCACTCTGATTTAAGTATTTCTCTCCATTTTTGGACTGCTAAAAGCTTCCTAGGTGACTAAATATCGGTCATGCAACTTTTCATAAATCATGGAACCACAGAATGGTTTGGGTTGGAAGGGCCCTTAAAGCCCATCCAGTTCCAACCCCCTGCCATGGGCAGGGACACCTCCCACCAGACCAGGCTGCTCACAGCCCCATCCAACCTGGCCTTGAACACTTCCAGGGATGGGGCAGCCACAGCTTCTCGGGGCAACCTCTGCCACTGCCTCACCACCCTCACTGGGGAGAATTTCCTCTTAATATCAATAGGTAAGTTTGAACTTGTAGTCAGTGAAGGGTTAAAGTGTTACTGGGATTCAGAGATAAGCAGAAATGTAAACTTCAGCAGAAACACCTGAGGGGTTTAACTTGTTAGATAGATCACCGGGGACCAAGACCTGCACTGGCCGCTCTGGGTGAGCGGCCAAAGGAGGGCTGAGGGTGTCACAGCATGAGATGAGCTCCAGGCCTGGCCTGCGGACAATCACCCTGCTGAAGGCCAGTCTGTCTTTGGAGGGACTTTTCACCCACCCTGTTGGAGATATGTCCATGTCTCTGTGTCAGCTGAGGGAACAGACTGCTGCTCACAGAAAGTCATGAGTCAGGAAAGAGCTCGGCGATCACTGTAACACAGAAAAAATCAATACGTAAACAGAAATATCAGGCTAGGGCTGGAAAGTGATCTTGCCTCCACGTCCAGCAATTGTAAGACTGCTGCTAGAATAGTGTGCCACCAGCGAGGATGTTGGAGGGGGGGAATTCAAACAAAGGACACACAAAATGATCCAGAATGGGGAGGGGATTCTTAGGATGCAGAAGGATTGAGATATTCAGCTTGTTCAAGAAAGGCTGAGAGGTCTTACAACCATTTTAGATGGATATTTATAACATGAAAAAATTCTGGCTTGGGGATTACTTTTACAGGCATGAATTTATGGGAAAGAGGGAGGAGGAGAACCTTAACAGGGTTGCGATCTACTATCAGCACTAGCTGGGGCTGTGCATTTGCTCTGTTAGTGATACAGGAGCATCACCCACACATTCCCTCTTCCTCCCCCAGAAAGCTGCACAGCTCCTCCAGCCCCGGCTCCTCCATCCTGCTGACAGCGGCTTACCGGGATTCAGCAGCTGAACTCTGCCAGATAAACTCAGCCTTGAAATAGGACACAGTTTCCTTGAAGTCAGGCAATTAACAGCTGGAATGATTTACCAGGGGAAATGCACAGGCTCTTAAAATGAAATTGTCTTTCTAAACAGGCTGTCATCCAGTTGCAGAGAACAGCTCTATGTCCTGTTTATGCAGAAGACCAGAGCACATGAACACAGGGACTCCTTTCACCTCCACAGTCTCTGAAAGGTACACCTGATTTTTACAGATACTTTGGTTCCTGATCATGCTGACTTTGCAGTAGTGTGTGTTCCTGAGCTGGCCCGAGGCAGGATGCAGTGCTGCTCTATTTGCTACTCATCAAATTTGGAGGAAAAAGGGAAATGGATGGCTTGCAAAAAAGAAAAATGCGTTTTCCTTATTTTTTTTTTTCCCTAAAGTCAATCAGTGTAGCAGCTGATTAAAAGAAAAAAACATGAGGGCAGAGAGAAAAGAACCCACATTCAGTACAAAATTTCATGATTCATGGTCAAATTTTCAAAATAAATATGTGGATGTAGAGAAATTCTACCTTTGCAGGCAGAAGTACCCGTACAGAAACAGGTCACTCAGACCTCAATAACCAGCTCTGGCGGTTTGCGTTTTGTTCAGCCCCATCCCCTTCGGTGCAGCACGTCTGAGCAAAGCCCACAGCGCTGACAGCTGTGCCTTGGCTGTGCCACGGATGAGGAGGCACTAGGGAGGAATGGGAATGCCATCGTACCCTCCACTTTCTTCTCTGATCTCGATGCCTGCTGGCTATGAAATGGTGGTGTGTCACTTCTGCCTTACAGATGCACTGGCCAAGCCTTAATGGGCATTCAGAGCAAGATGTTTTTCTTGGGCATGCCAGCTGCAATGCAGAGTAAAAGGAAAGGCAAACAGGTACTTAAATGGGCTTTGAAGACCTCATTGCAATGCAGTGAGAATAAAAGCCTCTTTGCTGCCAAAAAAAAAATAAATCAATTGGCAGCAGTACAGAGTCTCTCTTTTCACTGTATCCCCTGCTTACACTCGCACCGTTACTCCATTACATTCCTCCACAAACTGACACCAGTTAAGACACGGCAGCACATGTCAGCTGGAGCTATGACATGGCTGGCCTGGGAGAGCTCCCCGCTCTATTCTCCTAACTTGCCTTGATCTCCTGTCTTCCAGCACAGAGGTGGATACAGCACGGAGACGGTAAGACCTCCCTGCATCCCGCCGCTTGGTCGTGGTGCGAGGTGGGGTGCTGGCTGGGCCAGCGGCACCTCTGGGACCCAGCTGTGGGTTTCCCCTTCCTGCAGATGGGTTTTGGTCACAGCGCTGCTGCGGGCTGGCTCAGTAGCTTTGGCCAGGCATTTCCCATCACTGAGCCTTTGCTTTCCTCCCCTCCCTCATCTTGCAAGCTCCTCAAGCCTGGGGTTCTTCTCTTTCGCTGGGCGATGTACAGTATTATATCAAATAACAAATAAATACCCTGTAACAGTCTGTGTTCCTCCATTCCTCCCCTGGCTGTATACATAGCACCTCTGGCACTTGATGCTCGTCCATCGTTGTCCATCCAAGCAGGTTCCTGAGCACAGGACCATGAGTGTCTACGCTAAACTGCCCTCATCCCCATTTTGGCTGAGCAAGTGGTCCCCCAGAGCGGCTTCCAGGCACAGTCTGGCAGGGAAGGCAGCAGCAGGGTGGCTGTCGCTAGCCGGCAGCGTGCCTACAGCTGCCTCCATCTGCAAGCCATATGGTGAACTGGCACGGACACGGGCTGTCCCACAGCAGTCGGTCCTGATGTCCAGGGAAGCTTCTGGGCACGCTTCATTTACGAATATAGACAGGCAGACATGGTCAGCATCCCCATGAGTCCGTACAGCACCGACACAGCCAGGGTCTGTATGCAGATGGGGCATAGCTGTACCCACAGAGTGGGTCCAACAGATGCAAACGCTGTTTTTTTAAACCAAGCTGGACTGGACTCGTAGCCCAAAAGGAGTGGGAGGTAAAGCAGCTTCATATCAATTTTATTGCTTTCATTCCTCAGCTGTTCCAGAGACAGGAGCTGTCTCTGACATAAATAGGGCTCTCTTGCTCTGCCTGTAATGTGCCCTGTGCCAGCGCTCGTGACACAGTCCTTGGGAAGAAACCTTGATGGCAGTTATCACTCTATTGCTGAACGGTTTCTGCAATCGTACCCTTGCCTTTTCCTTCCTTTACTGAAGAGGCTGGAATAAGAAAGGGGATCTTTCTGTTGCACAAAACATACCAGAGCATTGGGAATAGTGTATCAAAAGCAATGGATTGCATCTTAACTTCACGGGTAATTCTTGAATAACCAACTGGACAAAAATCTACACTTAAGTGCTCTCAAAGTCTATAAGCTATGTACTCCAGGCTGATTTTGCATTTTGGCATTCTTATTACTCAGCTTTGTATCTGATGTTGAGAAGCGAGGAAATGTGGAAAATATGAGGTAGTCCTAACAGCTATTTATATCATCCTAAGTTATGAAAAACATAAGCTTTCCCTTGAATAATGCTTGCACCACCTTTTTCCAAACAGCTGCACAAAATCATTACACTTTGCAAAATTAAGATGTTTGCTTGACTTTGGAAAAAAATAAATTGCACATATCAGCATTTTATTTTGGAAACTTAAAAAACTATTATCTCCAAACGTCAATTTCTAGGTTATGATTAATAGCAGACAATTTTACTTCTAAACTGTCCAGCTTTTACTGTAATAGCCCGCAGCTCTTAGTAGAGGACTTGGCCTTATAATGAAATCTGAAAATGCTGGTTTAGTTACTTTGCATCCCCATGCGGGAGGGATAATTGAACCGGTTTCTCAGAAAAGCAAGCTCAGGCTTGTGAGATGAAAATGCGACCACAAGATGGCATTTCGTTTTCACAGTAACATTCAGTAATGGGCAGGAATATTTCTGAAAAGAAATCTAGGCATTTCAGTAAACTAAAACCATTTTAGACAGGGCACTCGTTCACAGTGCTGCCCAGCAGGCGCAGGACTGGAGTAGCAAAACACGGAGCAGGGAGTATCTCTTCCTCTCACCCCACCCAAACTGCGGTTTCCTCCACCCATGGGTCCTAATGAAAATATTGACCTAATATTTTTAATTGCTGTAATTAAAAAAAAATAAATCTGAATCCACCATGAATATAATGTAGGCACTTTGAGGCTTTTAAAGGGAAGGTTGATTGTTAAAACAAATTTGAGAACCTTTTGACTGTGAATTACTCCAAAAGATGATCTGTGGCTGATTTTCTTGACAGCAAAATACCTTGTCATTCTCAAGGATGAGACAACTGTTTTCTGTAATTCTTCATTTCCAGTACATGCCTAATAACTGTGGTTTGTTTGCAGCTATCAAAGAGTGATGAGACACAAAATAAGGCTATGCGCTCAGCTGAGAATTACTTTAATAATATTACCGTGGGGAAAATGTGACTGGCTCTGGAACTGATGTAATATAAAAGATAAACTTAAAAATACACACGTTTTAGCTGACACTGCTGTTTAAACCAGAAAGCTTTAGAAAATAAATGTCTTTTATTTCTCATGTGCCCTGTTAAGTAGTACCTTTCCAGCCTCAAAGCACTGTATTAATTAAGGACTTGATACACGAGTGTGGACCCTCTCCAGCCTCGGATGTTTCCTTTCCCCACGTCACGCTATGTCCTGCTCCACCAGCAGCAGTGTCTCCGCGGTCCGGGACATGTCCACAGAGCAGAGGGAGAGGAGAGGCAGGAGGGCTCCAGACTGCCCTCTGCTTTGTGCCATCATCATCATCATCAGCGCATTCACCACCGTCTGGGTTCGGCTAGGGTTTAAACACGAGCCGTCTGATGAGGGATGTAGTAGGGAGGAACTGGTTGCCCGCTGGTTAGAAGCTGTCTGAAATCTCCCTCTTGGTCTGTGCCATGCCTCTCTGCGATGCAGGCGGCCGGGGCTACAGGCAGTCCTGAGCGCAGGGGAGCGGGGGCAAGCGGGCAGAAAACAGATGTGCTGCAACGCGGGTGGCAATCCCCCCGAACATCAGTCTATTCAGACAAAAGAGCATCTTGTAAACTGCAGTCCTTCCGAAGGCTGCTCCTCTAAGGGCGCGCGTGTACATCAGTCTTCGCTCAGGCATGCTGCCCTACTCGCTGCCGCTGTTCTGCTTGCTCTGAAGTGAAATATCTTGTAAATGTTCTGTAAATCACAACCTGAGACAGCAAAAATGCTGCACCCGGCTGAAACTGCAGTGAGACTTTCAGGAGTCAGGCTGCTATCATCTGGATTGGATTGACAGCACCTCTTCACAAAATTTGACGTGGGATCTGTAATGACAGTGAGAGGTCATGAACCCACCTCAATGGCTCATCAGGAAGACAGCACCATGTTTCCCAGTAAAATACTGAGGCTTCCGCTCATCTTCTGAAGCGTGAATATTGACTGCTGCAGCACCTTTGTCTTATTGAAGGCTTTCACTAATGCATTGGAGAAGTATCCTGCTGCAATTAACATCTGAAATCTAAGAAACAAAAGCACAGCTCTCTTCAGCTGTGGCCTGGAGAAATGCCGTATCAAAGTTTTCCCAAGCTTTGCCCCTTTTGTAGCTGTGTAAGAGACTCCTTGTTCCAAAACAATAAGTGAATGACTGTGTGCTACTCCCATGTTTATTAATGGGAGGCAACACCGTCCAAAGCCTTGTCTGCTCTCCCACCGAAAGAACCGTTCAATAAACAAAAATAAAATTATGAGAAGTGTTCAGAAAATATCAGGGAAAATATAATTGAAGTTGCCCTTTTCTTTCACATGTTGAATTCTGTGTCATTTTTATCCAGCCTGTTTAAAAATGGCTCTGTTCTGTTTGCAGTGGGAAAACAATAGCGTAGACAATTTATTCAGAACAATCACTTACTTGAGATCTGTTATAGTCAGAGAGCTTCACCAAAGCCTGTGTCATCACGGAAGCTCATGAATGCTATTACATATCTGCACACAACTAATGTGACATTCCTGACACTCCATTGCCACCTGAATAGCTGCAAAAAACTATACTTTAGGACACACTTCAGAGCTAAGAGCATCTCACAAGAGCTTCCACAATTTAAAATACAGAAACGAGGGTGTGTGTGTGTGTGTGTAAAAATTATTATGAAATTTGTACTCAGAATTATTAATATTTTGTTTCTACTACTGTGGCTTAATTTCAGCTTTTCTCCTCAGCACTGTTTTCACCCAGGACAGCTATCGCTCCATCCTGTGCTGCACCAAACCCCTGACACTTGGAGAAAAGCCCACACTGAATGTCCCTGTGCCGGCAGAGCTCCCCAGAACTGAATACTACTGAGGTAGACGTGACTGCTTTGCCTACGTACCGTGAGTCTGAGCTTCCCAAGTCAGAGAGGGAGCAAGACTGACCCAGATTTGAGATCTTTGCACATAGTCTTGGGACCAGCGCCTTCATTTACTAGCACCTGAGAGCTGGGACTTCACAATAAAACTGTTTGGCCCTGAAGATTACCCCTGCTTCTACCTCTGTGACCAAATCTGGGAGCACACTTGAGCCCTGGTACCCGAACTAAAGCAAGAACCAGCTAACAACTGGCTTCTCTCCTCCACTCTGGTTCCCACAGGCAGAAGGATCAGGTGAGAGCTGCAATGTGTCTGCAGGTAAGTACGGGTGCAGCTTCAGCTTAAATAGCTTAAACTGAAGGTTTTCCCAGAGTTTCAATAATATGAGTCCATCTCCTAAAAGACGTGACATACGTGGCATATAATACATACAGGTTTCTCAGATTCCAAAATGAATGTATCTTCACTAAGGCTATACAGTTAGTACAAAGAGATGGATTAAATAATAAATGCAACATGTACTTCTCTCACTTAGTATTCCTTCAAGTTGGAACTGGATCATCTAAGGTATTCACACAAGTCCCACAGCTCCCTTTCTGACCACTGCGCTTCTTTTGCCATTGAAGGTCAGACTACCTGATGTGGCAAGTCCTGCAGTTAAAAGATGTTCCCATTCATCATACCTTCTACCCAAAGGGCCCTCTTGACTCCCTTTCTCCCCAAACTCCTCACACGGCTCCATATGGTACAATCTGCTCTAGAGTTGTGACTAGCACAGAACGAATACAACATTCAACGAGATCTCCCAGGGTCCACAATAGCCATGATTATCCAAGCCTTACTTTGAATCACAGAAAATTCAGATTTGCCAGGCATCATAGGGAAAGGAAGGGAAAGGAAGGGAAAGGAAGGGAAAGGAAGGGAAAGGAAGGGAAAGGAAGCCATACAATGCACAGTCAGTATAACCTTGGTAACGCTGCCTTTGTAGCTCCACATTTCATATTGGTGTCACACTAGTACTGTCTCAGGTTATAGTGAAAATCTTGGAAGCCACAAGTCAGAAGACCACCTTTCCTACCCATGGCTGCAACTTCCAACAGCCTGCCAACAAACACTTACTTTAATAGGGCTTCTGTTTTTCATCTAAAAAGCCATCCTCCAGAGACATTCTCCCTTACAGATGTTTTATCCAGATGCTTATTTCTACAGAGAGCTTGTATTTTTCCTTCCTTATGCATCTATTCATTTGTGATATAAGGCCTGAAAAAGTTTTAATATTTGTTCTGTTTTTACATGGTCCATAAGCACATTATTGTGACACAAAATAAATGTTTCAGTTCAGAATGCATATAGCCCAGGGACAGACCACAACACAGATGCGCCTCAGAAATACGTCAGAGACTGGTAACATTCACTGTTTAGTTAGCAAGAAAATTTTCTAGTTACAGTAGGTCCTTCCCACCTTGGTTGCAAAATTTATTTGAAGAATGGGATTTAGGAGAGGGTACAAATGCTATTGTTCAGGAACAAAGAACATATTTAACCTTGAGGAGATGCTTGACCATTGCTCCGGTTCCACAATGAGTGGATCTAATCAATTAGTAATATCAGTAACATCTCTTCAAAACGATGTTAAGGAATCCTTATCAAATGAGTATTGACGGTATCATGGTACACAGTATACGCTACAGATCAACTGGCCTCTAATCTTCTCTTTTCCGCACGAAACAGGGAAAGGCAGCACCACACTGCCAATAGTAGAAATAATAGTCCAATGTTGCCATTTCTATGTCATGTCCAGAACATACCATTAAGGAGATAAAATGATGTCAAAAGACCATTTTAGGTGGAAATGAAGAGACCTTCCCTCTGTTTCACTTCCAGCTGCCCCTACTATGACTTGATTTCTGTGTTCAGACTGCAGTTTTCAACCCAAGGAGCTGCTCTGAAGCGGTGGGGAGCATGTCCGGTGTGATGCTCAAAGGATGAGACCGCTGACAGCAAATTAATTCTGTACAGACTTCTGCACTCACCCACACGAAACCAGCCCGGGTCCAGTGGAACACCATTGGATACAGATGGAGGGATAGGACCATGAAGCCCAGGGCTCTCATATCTGAAAGCCAGACATGAAGACATTTAAACGAACCCCTCATTTAGCCTGTAAGCATCCAGGCTGTATTCGCACAGTGCCCAGCATACTGAGCTTTAGAAGTTCTAGGGATCAGAAAATAATAGTATTTGTTCAATCCTAGACAGGATTTAAATAAGCACTATAGAACTATTTTAGCAAATATATAAATACATATTAATGTGCTGGGTAGCTTCCTTGACTCTAAATTAACATGACCTAACAAAAATATCCAAATGTTTCAGTCAACTCACTTTTTTATCTATGTGACTTAAAAGAGGATTATCATGTGGCCATATTATTTACGTATTTTTCAGGCACGATTAAGAAAACATAGTGATTAGAAAAGTATCCCAATTGGGACAGATAACATTTATGTGATATGTGGGCTGATTGGAGATTTAAGAGTGCTGTTTGTTATGCTACAGCCAGTTATGAAACAAACGATCTGGCTCCAACATAAACTGTTAAACTGAAAACATGCCAGAGGGAGACAGCTGTCAGTACATTAAAAAGTCATTTTCTCAGACAACAAAGACTTAAACCAATCATTTTATAAACATATTTCTTTGCCCAACCAGATTTCCGTAATTCTAATGGTTCGTCTGCTGCATGGAGAAATAAAGTAAGGTTTTGCTCGTACGATTTGTCAGAATTTCTACTCAGGAAGAACAGATGGTGCTAAAAAATTGAACAAGGATAACAGCATTATCAGGCTTTCAACTACAAAATCCATTCTTTCTAGACACGTTTAAAATGGAAGCAATGCATACCACAAACCTTTGACCGTGGCCAACCCAGTTTGCATTTAAATGATACTGTTTCCAGTGTCAAGGATCACATTTTGGAGTCATTTTCTTCAGATTTGTGACAAAGGCTTTGGATTATGAATTAAAGACACGACCAAACTTGCCAGTGGTGTAAACTTGTGTATCTCTATTAAATTGGTGGATGTAGGGATTTCCACAACATAAGGATCCAAAGTCACACTTTCCAATCTATGCCATATGTCATGCTGACCCAGGTGACTGCCTGGACAGGTCTTAGGGAGGTTGTCCTCCAGACAAAGCTCAGAGCACTGTGTTTTCCCCAAAATCATTTTGTACTTTTGTAGCATCATCCAAACAATTATTCCCGGATCCCCCACTGTCTTAATTCCTCTTCTGAAATGCCACCTCTGTGACCCTCAGCCAGCTAGAGAAACCAGAGATCCTGAATTGCTCTGTCCTTCTGCACCTGCATATTCAATAGCCCAGAAAGTAAAAGTAGCACTCAAGTGTAAAAGCCTGAAATCCCAGCCCTCTCACTTCAGAAAATAAAATAAAATTCAGCACCAAGGTAATCCATTACCTGGACTGCTGTGGGTTAGACTCCCAAGAATCATGAGCACTGATGGGACAAGAAATCTCCACTTCACTTATTCAAGCAGGGGAATTTATGAGAAGGGAATGGGGTGGCTTTAAAACCTGTTAATGTCTGTGCTGGCATGGGTAATTTTGAGCTGACAAGCCATTGCTGGCTAAAATATATTAATTTACTTTGCCTTTCACACTTGTTCAGCGACCCAAGTCTTGACAGAGCTATTGTCTCTGTTTTTATGTGAAACTTACTTCACCTGTTACTTTTCTTAAAGGCACAGTTCCTGGTGTAGTTTTATAGAAATTATTTTTCTTTTCTTCTTCTTGTTTGGTATTCTTCCCTTTTTCCCTTCCCTTCTCCCCCTTCTTCCTTCCCTCCTTCCCTTCCTTTCTTCTGTTCTTCCCTCCCCTCTTCCCCTCTTCCCTCCCTCCCTCCCGCTCCTAAAATCTTAGCTCGCTAGAGAGAGAAAAATGAAAAATTACCTGTATGGATGTTAAAGGCCCAGAAGCCAAATAGCAAGGAAGAGGAACCCTCCAATGTATTATTTCTAAATTGCATAATTTGGAGCCAGGCTTCTGTGGGCTTTGAGAACACAGAACGGATGATAAGGTCACCCACCAGGATTTAAAACCAGGGCTGTCTCTACAGCACAGTATTGAGAGTGGCAGGCAGCAGCCGTGCACAGATACAATCTGTTAAAGCAATAATAATGATTACTACTAGTGCTCCTCTCCAGAAGCAGCACTACTAATGAAAACGTCATCTGCTCTAACCTAAATATGTCATTACCAGCAACTTCTAAGATAAGTCTAACAGCATCGGTTGCATGCACCGCCGGCAAGGCCCACAGCTTCTGCTTCCTGAGAGATGGTGAAGCACTGGCTCCTCTCTGAAGCACAGGGAGAAAAAAGCAACCACATAAATCTGCCTGCCTGGTGTCTGGCAAATCTGCCTTTTTTCTCAGCGACGGACCCCGCACTCCTGGCTCGCTCTGGCTCTGGAGGCAGCTGGGCCTGCGCCCAGGAACCAGGACCGTCCCAAGCCCCAAAGCTCACCCCAAACCCCAGCCAGGCACGGTCCCTTGGCAACAGCAGCATCCCTCCCTGGCATCCCATCCAGCTGAGCTGGATGATTCAGCACTCGGTGGAAGGTAAGCATAGATGCTGCCAAAGTCTCCTCCAGTATGGTGATGTCTAAAGGAGAGTTATTCAGGGCTCTCAGCCAGTTTTTAGCCTGCACCCATCCATCATCCACTCCTCAGTCTGGTGATTTCAGTCTGGCGCTGCTTTAAGGCCCCAAACTGACTCAGCACCCATCTGTTTCTAGGACTGGGTGGATCTGCAGTGAGGGTGCAGGCAAGCTGGTGTGCCGGTGGCCCTGCATCCCTGTCCCCCAGCCCTGTCACCCCCGGCCATGCCGGGGCTCCCACGGGTGGCACAAGGTCAGGTCCCAGCACACGGAGAGCTATCGTCTCCGTGCTCGACTACACACGAGTGGGTACAGAAAGAATGAGGCAATGGGAGCATCGGTCCTGCTGTGGCATGGAAATGCTCCTACGTTGGGCTGATGTGTAAGCTCAGAGCAGCTCACCTCTGAGGGAGGACCTCAGTGAGATGTATAGCAGGCATATAGCCTGCAAGCATCAGATCTAAACATCACATCCTGGTCTTAAATAAAACTTGCTGTGGCACGTATCAAGTTACACAGAAAGAACATTTTAAAAGCACACCACTCCTAATTAAGGAGATACTCACTCTCATAAAAGTTTTGAGCGTTTACCACATATAAATGAAAGATAGGAAAGGAAAAATGATTTTTTTTCTCAGCCTCTTAATATTTTTAATGGAATCAATTAAATCAGAGTAAACTACACCCATTTCCAGTTCAGACCATCTGTTTTTTACGACATTGCATCGTCACTGTACATAGAATTTTCCCAGGAAGGAACAAATGAGTGTAGACAGTAACTCTTCCAATTTGCAAGTGCACAGTCAGTAATCCTTTCTCAGACGCAAATACGAACACATGCTTTGAGCTTTTGGAGAACGGAGGTTTCTGATGCCAGGCAGGCTGTGAGGCCGAGTTAGGCAGTGAAATGATGATGGCACCCTCTTCTCCGGGCCATCTACAGTGACATTCTCCTTAACAAGTGATGACTCTGTTCCTTGCCACTTGCTGGAACAGGAACAGGAAAGTCAGCTTCGTGGTAAATATTTACAAAGCAAGCATTCCTGTTTCCATTTTTAAACTGCTGTTTGCTCATTATATTGCCCATACCTTTCATGGTGATATAATTGATGTTTTCTTCTATCTCGACTTTGGTATCACAAGTCCAGCTGCCTATGAAGACATAATCTTTCTTCTTGAATTTGTGAGTGAATTAGGTATCCAAGAGAGAGGAGCCCAGCTGAATTAAAGAGTTTCAGTGAGAGGTATACAAAAACTGAATATTCTGTATGACGACTCTAGATGTGGTATTCTTAGGTATGAGGCCTTCTCTTTGGGAAATTCAGCTGAGACCCCCACTTGTATTTATTTATTTTCTTTAGACAGTATTTTTTAACCAATATGTATCATAGGCATCCATTTGACAAGCCACCTTCATCTGTCAGTCATCACCTCATCTTAGCCGGTTTGGGTGTTGGATGAAAATAAAAGGGTGATGTGGGAAAAAAGCAGACTAGTTTAGTTCATCTGCTAAATATGCTCTCTTTAAAAGAAAGCAGTGAGATAAATTATGCCTATCTAGCAGCTAAGGCAGCATCTGCACCTGTAGCCTCTACAAGCTTTACCAACCAAGGCGCACTCTGCACTTAGGAGAGGAAGAAATAATCTGAAAATGAACATTTGTGCACAGAATTATCACTCAAAGCAGGCACCCATGACGGAGAAACCACTGATCTCCAGTTTTGGACATCCATGCTGCTTTCCTCGTTTTTGTACTGTCATTCTTCCTTTTTCAGCTACTCAGCTGGGTGATGAACTGCAATGGGAGTTGTTCTGGGTAACACAAGGAAGAGTGGGCTAACGAAGGCGAGCTGCTACATAAATTGTGCTGTTTGTTACAGCTTTTAAGTTGCTTAAACAGCCATACTGATGAAATGTTGGTAACCATCTGCTACCAACATTTGTAAATAAATATAAACCAACCTAAATATTCCCCTGTGTGTTGCTCTGTTTCAGGCATGGGTCTCTTGTTTTTTTGGTGGGGGTTTGGGGGTTTTTGTTTGTTGGGTTTTTTTTTTAAATCTACATGTAGTTTATGCACAGACTTAATTCCTTCAGACTGTTTAGCTGCCTGGGGGTGATTTCACTATGCTGTTCTTTGGTACCCCTCAATGAAAATTACTCATGACTCAACAGAGAGGAAGGATGCCTAATTCTGATTATTATTATTATTTATTATGGATATTATTTATCAGTGGCAAAGCAAGCTGTAAAATTGTAATTTCTTCATGGTAGACTGGGAAGAGAAACTAACTGTAAGCTTTCTTTACATGAATTCCTTTTGCAAATTTTAGCAAGTGGGACAAACCTGTTCTACTTACAGAAGGAAAAGATTTCATAGCATTGAAGCGACCTACCCAAATCACAGCTGTGTTTGGCTCTATAGAAATAAGAGACGTAATTTTGAAAGTCTGAATCTTTAGTTTTGGCCTCAGAACAGGGTGGACTGTATTACACACAGGAGCTCTGGAACACTCCTCATTTCAATGCATCCTCTCCCACACATACTTCCTCTCCAACTTGTGATCATCCAGTATCTCTTTTGTTTCCACAGCAGTTGCTTACTGGGAAAAATAATATTCTGAAAATTGTACTAGAAATCAGCTCTTGGGTACTTCTTCAAACATCTACCACAATAAATGTTACTCGTTGACTGTTGCTATCATTTTGCACCATAGTGCCCCAGGGAAATAAAGGCTGCTCGCTCTCAGATCTGATTTCCTTTCTGACAGCTTTGTCTCTGCAACAAACTCTAAGTTAAGAGCGCTCAAAGGGAAACCCACATTTTGGGGAAAGCATTTAAAATATTATGAAGAAATTAAAGGACTTCTTGATAACCAGATCCTCCTATTAGAGTGTTACTTTCCAATAACTGGTAGTTAAGTTTTACAACACAATTTTACAACTCCTCCAACACGTCAAGCGCTGTGCACATTTTAGGCATCTTTTTTTCTTTTGTTGATGCTCTGCATGGAGTTATTATCTCTTATTGAACATGACTTCTAAATAGATTGGTGAGATGTAATATAGCGGAAACACCTCTTGATTAATTTTTTTAAAAAATTTTAAGTATTCCTTTCCCACTGGAGAGGTAGATCAAATATGAGCATAGCTGTATTATTTTGCACAAACCACTGATCTTTTTTGCTTCCAGATGACTGCAATGCTTATGAAAGCTGCCAGGATGGATTAAAATCATTCATGAATTTGTAATAAAGGTCTTAGGCTCCACACAGCAAATATTTTGCAGCAGAAAGGATACATTGCCAAAGGATTCATCCCTGTTAACAGCACACTCTGCAGATTTGAAACACTGGTCTTTCAGACTTGAGCAAATAATTGCATCTCCTTTTGGCTTTGTTCCACTAATGACCCATTGGAATAGGGGAGAATCCTAAAGTCGGAGAGTAAATGGGGTCTTCTTACTGGGACAGGCTTCTAACTGTATTTGACAGGCTACTGTATAGATGGAAATAAAAAGCAATGCTTGCACTTGAGGAACAAAGTGTTCAGGGAAAAGGAAGGAGCTACTCAGTTCTCTTGCAGTGATTTGTAACAATATTAAGATTGGTATTAATGGAGCGTGAGTAGAAGTGCACATGCATGTGAAAGTACCAGAGGAAGCAGTAGAACACGTAGTAAAAAGAAAGGTACACGAATGAAGAGAAGGAACAAACTGTCCTAAAGATAAAGTATCAAACAAGATGAAGAACAAGTCCAGAGCCATAAAATACTGAGGACAAGACGACATTCATGAATTTGTGAAGGGTGAAACAAAATCGTGAGGCAAAGCATTCCAAACACCATCCCCTCCTTGACAGTATAAAAGGCAAGTCCAAAATTAGTTCACTTGCCAATCAAGAAACCCGAAGGTACAGCAAGGACTTAACAGACAGCATCCTTATCCTCTGTGTGATCACACACGTCACCTTGGCCAGACCATCTGAACACACATTTTGGTGCTTCTGAGTATCTGGGTGTGAAAGCGTAAAGGGAGAACAGTCAACTGGTTACAGAGATTTTGTTTATATAATCACCTTCCCCTTCCATAAGATATCACAGTGAGCTTTATCACACTCATTTCCTACGCTCTTTAGTTCTTCAAAACCCTTCAAAACCTGGAGATCCCAGGCACATGCTCTTTCAACTGATGCACACAACACATCCCCATGGCAAAGATGTTTGTTGTAATTGCTATTTAGCAGTTTTACGGTAGGGCGAGGGCAGCACTGCAAAGACAGGCTTTACAAAGTAATGGCAACAGAGGCGGCCTAGGCAGCTTGAATGAGAATCCACACAGGTAACATTTCCTCACACACGGACACAGCCAGCACAAAATCTACGCATCATTTAAATTCCTCTTGAGCCTTTAAAATTTGGAAGTAAATGGTTTACAGGCCTTTGGTTGCCCCAGTTTCATTGTCTTTAAACACTTCAGCCAAAAAGAAAATGGCAATAAATGAAGGCCTTACAGACTGTGTCGTCCCTTTATGACAGCAGCAAGAATTAGGCAGATCTCGTAATATATTTTCTTTAAAATGACAGAGGAAGTTATACTGACTTGTCCAGAAGAATTTGAAATGAAAGCTTAGCGTAATACTGTAGGATCAGTGTGGAAGCTTGGGAGGTTTAGGAGTCTGATTATAACATGGAACATTTTTAGTTTTAGGTTATCATTACATATTCAGATCAGTTCCCAAGTTTCCATGAAAAGTTTCTATCTGATGAAAATTAGGACACATGCTATGCAAGTCTGTATCTTCTGTCCTGGTTACAGAAAGCAACATGTGAATATGGGAAAGCCCGAAGTTGGAAGCCAAATTATCTCCCTGGTGCAAAAGGCAGTACCTTCTGAGCTATGTTAGACCAGGCTCCACACACATCTGGATCAAGAGGCTTTACTGGGTCATCAGTTGGGCATGTCCCGTAGCAAGGGCAGAAAAGCACACGTATGCCTAAACGAGACTTCGGTGTCTTTAGGGTGATCAAACTGTGTTCCAGAAAACCTATGCACTGTCTTATTCTGAATGTGTCTGACTTCACAGGTGTCCTATCCAGAGTTGTGCTCTGGTACGTTAAAAAAAAATTCCTCATCCTGGGCAAAACTGAGCAGCTCCACGTAAGCCTGGCCAAGTACTTCTTCATCTGAGGCGATGGATCCAGTAAGTACGTCCTGCTTAACCCGCAGCATCAGCCACTTCACAAACCGCAGTGGCAGCTTTCTTAGGAGTGCTAGAGGATGAGCAAAATATGCGTAAGATGCTTTATTCAACAACTCCTTTAAGTACTGATGCAGACTTAGAAATCCTAGCTTCCTCTCTTTCACAGTAACTACCCTGTGAGGCTGAAAAGCCAGGCTTCCTCACACACTTGCTTCAGAAACCAGTCAATTCTTTGCTGCAGTTTGCAGCAGTGGAGCAGGAAGGAGCATCAGGAGTTGTGGCAATTTCTTCATAAATGTCTGCAGAGCAGCTCACTTCTCCACTTCTGGGGCCTCAGAGCACCGCTCCAATATAAACACTGAAAAATGAAAGATAGGAACATCACCTAAGTAAAAAGAGAGAAATCTGCTGCTCACTAGCCCAACATACACAATGCTAACAGCTGGCTTGTATGTGTCCTGTTCAAACAGCTGCTGTGCCTTGCACCAGGCTCAGGTCAATGAACATGGCAAGTAAGAGGAAGCCCTCTACCACATGCCCCTACCTCATTTCTGCATTATCAGATACTTTCAAAAGCAGATTTTTATTTTCCAAAGTAAGTGACACGTGTAAGCCATGGTTTAGGTTCTGTAATTCGCATAACCAGGCTAGAAGACCACATTTCAGCTCCAAACTGTTCCTTCAGCTCTGAAAATTCAACTTCAAGGACGAACATCCATGATGCTCATTTTGTAGCTGAGTCTATCGCACACATGGCCTGACATCCATGTTCCTGAGGGAGAGTCACACATGACTGGTAGAAAGCAATTGTATTTAAAAGAATTTCAATGTCCAGAAGTCTCTCACAGGCAAACCTGTAACACCTACACAGAAAAGACAGGCAGGTAAGGATTCCAGGCATGATCTGATAATTTACTAGCATCTAGCAATCAGGCTACTAGATTGCACTAGCGTTTCATCAAGAGAGAGAGCTCCACGTAAAAAAAGGAACATAGCAATGAAAACCATCATTTACAGTCTCACGTATACTTACTTTGGCTCCACTGAGATTAAGTGTTCTGCATGAATCATAGTGGTACACTGATAGTTTGGCCAATGCTCAGACAGTACATCAGGGAAGAGAATTGCATATAATAACGCAACATCCTGTTTGGAGGCTTAAGAGGCAAAAATCTAGCAGTAATCGCTTCCAAGGCTAGTAACTCAGTTCTTATTGCCTTCATAATGACTCCACAGTTCTGCAGTCAATGAAAATGGAGTCTGATATTGAGCATCAAGAAGATAAATTAACAATAAAATGATTCCCACTCATACATCCAACTGCCTACTTTAGTGGAGACCTGCAAATATACAGTATGCACTTTCAAAGTATGTTGCCCTCCTCTTTCAGGTGACGAGATGGTTGAAAGGGATGCGGGAGCAAAGCCTTTCTTTACTAAATACTGGGTTGCTTTCCTGAAGAGGAAAAAAAACAAAAGGTAAGTTGTTAAAATTTATTAAACAATTTTTCCACTGAAATTAATAAATAATTCATGTTATAAAGGCCTCTTGGTTCACCCATCATTTTGGCTAACAATGAAAACACAACAAAATTCTTTTAGGGGCTTCAGATTTGGCACTAACACCATGTATGAAGTGCCAAATGCCAGGACGTTAGCCTTATTAATTTTGGTATAAGACCCAATATTCCAGACAAACCTACTATATTCTAATTAATTAAAAATACAAACACACAAACCCAAGCAACCAAAAAAGCTCAAGAATTGACATAAACCATACCAGGCAAACTCAAGCAAATTTAATCTTATTTGATGTAAGCTTCCTTCCTCCCACCCTGCCTCTCTCCCCAGCTTCAGGTAGTTCTCTTCTGTGTCTCAAGTCATGCTGGAAATAACCTAGAGAGCAAACTCTTGGCTAGGGACCCCAAATGTCTCATGGTCAATGGATATATCCCCCAAAGACGTGCCTTGCATCTAAAATGGAATACCAAGGACTGTACAAATATAGCCTTTGAAAAATCCATCCATAATAAACCAGGGGGTTATCATTCATGGCTTACAAACCAAAATACTGAGCTCATTCTTTAAAATCCATCTTGTTAAAGGTGGTTATAAGACAATAAACAAAGGCTAATGAACAGAAGACTCCCTGTGTCATGTCTAAAATTAGACTGCATGACATTTGCATTGTCACGGGTTTGTGGAAGGCTCAAAGGCTATTGTATTATTGTTTTAAGCATCATATGTATCTTTATCAATTTGATAGTTACAGCTAGTTCAGTACATTGCTAGTTCAATGGGTGACAGAAGAATTTCTTACAGGAACAAACAATGGAGTCGGTATAAAGAGGTGTAATTAGTACAAATTGCAACACTTAAAAAAAAAAGAAAAAAAAAAGGAAAACAGTGAGTCTTCTGAAGTTCCTGAAAGAACCAGCACAAAGAGAAAGGACAGCATTAGCCCTGTTTGTCACTGCCCTCCTGACAGAGGTACTGAATCCTAAAATCGACTCGGTTATTTTATCCTGACCTGTACAGCCAAAAGCAGCCTCATTGGCAACGCCCTACGCGAGATGCAGCAAAGCACCAACACAGGGAAAGAGCTGGGAATGTGGAGCCAGGAATGGGAGGAGGGGGTGGGAGAAACTGGGATTTAGATCATCTGAAACCGCCGTGGAATCGCACCTTCAACTGCTCAAAATAAGCAGGGTCATTTTGAGAGAAGTGAGCTAAGGAATGATCATATGAGTGGCAATCTGGGCAAGCCTGAGAAAACTGCATCCTCCGGCTGGCACAGTGATGAGCAGGCAGGACAGGCTGGGGAAGACAGAAAGCTTCAGCTGAGTTAGATCTGGCTAGGCACACTACCCACCATGCCTGATGTACCACTGGTCTCACATGCCTTATCATACCACCTGAACCTGCATATAGCAGAGGTATTCTGACCAGGAGGAGATTTAATTAAGAAACTTCAGGTTAAAGTCTGAAGAAATCCAGCCAAATAATGGAGAGGAGAGAGAAAAACAGTGGAACAATTACCCTTGGGTCACTGGATGAAACCATAAAGTGAAACCGAGCAGGAAATCTGACAAAAATTAAAACAAAGAGACAGGATCAAAAAAAAAAAAAAAAAAAATCAGTGTAGCTTTGAGACTTTGTCTTTATGCCACCAAAATACATACATTTCTTGAACCATGTGGGTAGTTCGTCTGATTTCAATCTGCAAAGTGTTTGTAGAATGTGTGGTTTGATTGCCATGCAGAAATATTTCACTGAGCTGAGAAGCAACAAATCATAATACAGGTCTGGTGTGACTCCTTCAGAAATTAATTTCTGAGCTCCCATTGCTATGACGATACTAATATACTGGAATTATCCCAGATGAAGAGAAAGAAAAGTTGTTTGCTGGCTTAAATCATGATTTAGAAGATCTAGAATCACCTGAAGCGTGCATGCACTCGTAATGGAGAACTCATGGGATATACAACGCGAAATTCAAGAATAGCAAAGTGCAGATTAGGAAAGAGATCATTTATGAAAGCTTTCTGAACAACAGGGTGTTTTAGACCACAGAATAGCCTCAGAAGGAACAAGCGGAGCTGCAATGCGTGGCAACTTCTGAGGACAAAATAATGCACTAGTGTAAGGGAAGAGTTTATGAGGTAGCAGACCCATACACACCCGTTCCTGCGCTTGATGAAATGCAAGTTCAAATGAGAACAGGATGGGCGCTAAACAAACATTAAGCATGACAGTAAGAAGACCCACAACAGTAGTTCTCACTTTCTATGTGACTTCTAATACTGCAATTGCCTTACCCATTGTTTGGTTTCATGTATGCTTCCTTGTCCTTGTGTCCCTTTTCTCTTACAATTATAAACTCTACTATAAAATGGGAAATATATTTGCAGTTTTCCTCAAGCACAATTGATTATAGCATTCCTTAAAACGCCAGGAAATTGGCTTTCATTTCAGCCCATCCAAATTTTTACACAAAAGCATTTCCAGCACTGGTTTCTGCTGCCACAGCTGTTTTGTAGCCAGAATAGGCTTTTTTTAAGACTCAATAATAAAAAGTAATAAACGCATGACACATCCCAAAGTGCTCGGAGCTACTCCTAACAGAGAGCTAAGAAGTGGAGCACCATCTTTTCCCATTTTCCTGTCAATCACTTGTGTTATACCATAAAGGATCAGCTCGTTAGAGTAATCTTCTCTGATTATTGCCACCTTTAAGGTTGGGAGGGAGAGGTGAGCACCAAGGAGTACACAGCTTGAAGTCCTTAAAAGTTTTATAAGGTGCTTCAGCTTCGGCTTGAAGAGACATGTCTCTCAAGTTCTTCCAACTAAAATTTCACCATGTATTTTCAGGCTACCTCCTTAGAACAACAACAAAAAAATAAATCCATCAAACCCACAAAAGACCAAAACCAGCCAACCAACCAAAACCCCAAATCAAGCTGTTTTGGCACGGAAAACCTAACTGCCCACGAATAATAATAATAATAAAAAAGCATTAGCGAAACACACCACCACTAAATACATGACGGCGGCTCCTCCTGCGAGTGTAATTACCGCCCGCAATCAAGGGGACTTTGGCGAAAAATTTTTCGGGAAAGGCCGGTAC
>NW_009610443.1:0-10083 GCF_000690535.1 Cariama cristata
ATACAGGCCAGGATGCTGTTTGCCTTCTTAATTTTTTTTTCAATGACTTCCAAAAGATCAGAATTTTTAATTTCTAAAACACTAGGTCTTTCTAATATATATCTGTAACACAATTTAGTAGACATCTGCTAACACACTTCATGAGCTATTCCTACAAAAATATTGATGTGGCTAAGTCACATCATCCATTAATTCATGTGCAACTCAGAGAACAGAATTTGCAATGCTTTGAAATCATTAAAATGTGTGATCTACACAGAAAGGTTGCAGAAAAAATATCTAACTATGAAAACTTGCATATCTAGGAATGCAGTATGTTTTAAAAATAATATTAAAATATTGCTGTACTTATTACAGTGTATTTTCATTACTGAAATCCATATTCAAAATTATTTGCTCATAAAAACCTAATCGGTTAAACACAAATCAAAATAGTAAGCCATTACAGTTTCTCTTATAACTACTTGAATAACTCACTTGAAGAAGTAATTAACACCGAACTTTTAATGTCATCAAATCACTCAGTTGGAAGCCAGGTAGTATGCATGAAAGTTAGCAGTATTCATGAAAGTTATTCTCTAGCCAGTGATTTATATATTTATTGACTTCAGCTATTTGAAAGAGATTTAATACTATGTACACAGTATTCTCCTGAGCTACTCTATCATTTCACAGGCCATCATTCTTCAATTTAGAACATAATTTAGAATACAAGCACAAAAATATGTCATAAGAAACAAACTGACTTCATCTATTTCTCTGTCTCTCTTACAAAACTTCACAAACCTTTACAAGCTGTCTTACTGTTTGTACTTACATTTTATACAATACAGTCAGTCAACATTAGGTGGACTGTCCTAGAATTTTGGTTTTAAAAAGACTTCAATCAGTAAGAAATTATAGCCTGTATTTCATTTTTCAGAGATGAGTTTCAAGGTAAAGACAGACATATTATTAGCATTAATTCAATTGTTCATGACAAGTAACAATAGCCTGCAATACCAAAAACTATAATATGATTATCATATCACAAGCCTTTCAATACTCTCTTCCCAGCTAGTGCCTATATACCGAATATAAGCTGTTACACTGCACATTTATACTCATTTCAATTCTTCCAGAGGAGCCAATCTATCATAACACCTATTAGAAGCAAACAGTGTATGATACCAATAATAAGGAATATCAATATACTGGTTTGAAAACAAAAAGACCTTGGGCCCTGTAGTAGGTATATCCTACAGTGTCATCTTCTGGTTTCTTTAGTATTTGTATTTTGTGCTCCTTGTCTAAACACATCAGGGTCTATTTTCTTTGTAGGTGGCGGATATCTACACGAGCACTGCCCTTGTAATTCAAAGACTCCTCTCTATCGATTGTCTTCACAAATGGAACAGGCAACAACCAACACTCACAAGGCAAAGGCAGCCCAAATTTCGAATAGATCTTACTAGCACAGCAACCATTATTCAGAAGGAAATATGAGTAATAAAAGGCACAATGTCACAGCAACATTTTAGTCTAACTTTCCTTCTGGGGTAACAAAACACTTGGATGAACATATCACTTTATTTTGTCACTTAGTTTACACAGGGAAAAGGGAAACTTTTTACAGACAAAAGGCTAGGATTTTCAGAAACTACTTTCCTTTTCTAAAAAACCCTGGGAACCAAAGGAAGTAACTTTCCCATTTGTCCTCAGAAGGTGTTAATTTGATATGACTTAACATTTTCAAAATCTTCTTAGCTCAGCTATACTTACACTGTTATTAATTGGGACTTAAGTGGATGGTGCCTACCTTCTCCATAAATTAGGTTTCTTGCTGGACTAAAATTTTGCATTAATCATGGTTCAAAAGTTTATTAGCATTTCAATTCCTATGGCCTTTAAAGAAATACTGATTCATGGTAAAGTTCAGTAGAAGCATATGGCAACGCATTCATTGATCCTACATTTACTAAAAGTGTTGAATGCACTTAAATTAGGACTACAGTTCATAAACAGATTTCCTTATATAAAGATGTTTAATATACAAACATCTTTAATAAATGCTAATAGGTTTCTAAAGAGAGCCTTATTTTACTTTGATTGCCACTGTTTTTGGAAGTCCATGGATCATCACATTCTTGGCAGAGTTGTAATATTCAACCAATATTTTCCCCAGAATCAATAGTCCAAAGAGTAAGTCAAACAGTTCACTAAAAAAGGATTATTCATTGATTAGCATTCAAAGAAACAATTTGACAACATATTGAAAATGCTCTGATTTAACGGCTGAAAAAAGGCCAATCCAGTTCCAGCATAGTTTTACGAAAGTTGCTATGCATGACACAAGCCCGTATCCTTTTCCTACATCTCTCTCTCATTCACCTGAATAGTGTGTAGCCACTGGGTCCAGTGAAGCCATCCTTCCCCTATTCAGCAATTCCCCTTATTCAGCAATTGTGACACCACACCCACAAGCCTAATTTTGGGCTGAGTACAATCCTGGGCTCCTCAGTACAAGAAGGACAAAGACATAATGGAGCGAGCAGAGAGCCACCAAAAAGGTCAGAGAGCTGGAGCAGATGACGTAGGAGGAGAGGGTGAGAGACATGGGTCTGTTCAGCCTTCAGCAGAGAAGGCAAAGGGGAGACCTTGTTGCTGTCTACAACTGCCTCATCAGAGGATATGGAGAAGATGGAGCCAAACTCTTCTTGGAAGTGCACAGTGGTAAGATAAGATACAAGGGACAGAAGTTGGAATATGGAAAATTCTGATTAAGTACTAGGAAAAAAATTTTTGGCATGAGGTTGGTCAAGCACTGGAACAGGCTGCCTAGACAGCTTGTGGAATCTTCATCCTTGGAGGAGTCTAAGATTCACCTGGACAACCCAAGCCATGGACTACTTCACCTAAGTGGACCTGCTTGGGCAGCAGATCAGACTAGATGACCTCTGGAGGTCCCTTCCAATCTAAGTTATTAGATTGCAATAAATAAATATTGCAATCTAATAATGCTGCAATAAATGCAGCATTTTCTAGTTAAACAATCTATCTTTACGTTAACAGTGTTTACGTCTAATCTATTCTATCGTATTTTTATCTAATAAATGAAGAGTAAAATGTCAGTGTGCAAATGAAATAACCTGTGTTGTCATCTATACATGTACAACATGAATCTAGGCAATGGAACCAACTCCAGACAGCTATTCATTCTGTGTGGACAGACTCATCAGACACGCTTCAAAGATGAGTACCTCATATGATGATGAAAGATAAGTTCCTCCTATGAGGAGAGGTTGAGGACTTTAAGCTTGTCTGATTTGGAGAGAAGGAGGCTGAGGGGCGACCTCATTGCTCTCTGCAGCTTCCTGCGGAGGGGACGTGGGGAGGGAGGTGCTGAGCTCTGCTCCTTGGGATCCAGTGATAGAATACATGGGAACGGTTCAAAGTTGCACCAGGGGAGGTTTAGACTGGACATTGGGAAGCATTTTTTTACTGAGAGGGTGGTCAGACCCTGGAACAGGCTTCCTGGAGAGGTGGTTGATGCCCCAAGCCTGTCAGTATTTAGGAGGCATTTGAACAATGCCCTTAATAAGATGCTTTAACTTTTGGTCAGCGCTGAGGTGGCCAGGCAGTTGGAGTAGATGATCATTGTAGGTCCCTTCCAACTAAACTATTCTATTCTATCTCCACAAACCCACAAATTTAAACAACTCAGTGAAAAACATTAGGATATGCAGCAATCTATTATTCATAGCCCCTAGGTGCCAACTGAGTGAAGTTGGTATTTCCATGCACAAAGCCTGAGAATTCAATCTTTGTACAAAAGTCACACTGTTGGCCACCCCTCTCTCTCTGCATTAGTATCTGCAAGTCCATTTCTTTGCAAAGTCTGTACCGGTTGTAATAGTAACTTGTTACTTCTACACTGTTCAAATGTGCACGCTGGTCACTAATTCCCCATTCATGAATCTGTGTCCTCATCTTCACCTGCTTAATGGTCATCTCTGAACAAGAGAGTACAGGTAGCGGCCAGAAATAGCACTTCATAGAGGATTACTTTGGACTTAAAGAACACAGGAAGATTTTTTCAGAATCACCTTATTTCAGTAATTTTCTAAATATTAATATTAATGATACTTTTACTATTAATATCCATTAAGTACTATGACATAGCTTCATTTGGCAGTGAACAAAAAATGCTATCTGCAAACTCAAAACAAACTGAAGAGCTAAGTACAAACTCAGATGCCTCTGGAGTCACCAGACCTCTCAGGAGTGAACGGAAAGGATAACACACTGATTATCTGCTCTGTCCAACAGTGACATAATTGTATTGTCAATAAGGTCTGCAAATGGATATTCTATATGTAAGCTGAATTTGTATCTTTTTATAGAAGACTGGAAACAATCAGTAAAATAATACTACAAAATAATGATTACTGAAAAATTCTGCAGTTTTATATTCTCCAATATCATATCTACTCATACAAATTAGTCCAGCAACAACAGTAAACATATGATAACAGAAGCATTTGTTTACCAACACGCATTCTATTAAGGAAAAAATTCAGTAAAGCAAGATAACTTTCTCATTTAGCTCAGAGTAAGGCATATGTTCTTATTTACATAAAGTAACCACACAACAACACATCCAGCCTTCTGAAATGAAAATCAGTTCTAAGTCCTTGTATGGATTTCTACACATTTACAAAAATAAAAATAGTCTTCTAATGTACATGTAGCTTATTTTTCCTTTCAATCTTTATATTAAGACAATGAAACTATCTATTTCTTAGTAGGAAACCGTTATTATGAATGTTGGTATTATATTTTGGGGAGATTAAATATGCAGTAAAGCTGCATCTTTGTCAATCTGTCTTTTCAGTTTATATACCATGATGTCGCTTGCAGCTAAAAACAATCATAGTAAAAAGAGCCGAGAAGTTAAAAAAACAAAGATCAAATGTCACCAGCCTATATTCAGATCACTTTCTTAAGCACAAGCAGAATACTGTTTAAATGCTTACCTTAACTATCCCACGGATATGCATTTTTGCTATCATCTCTGCAGTGTAAAGAAACATCAAGAGAGTATCAAGAGCAAATGTCACATACTGGAGAGGAGGATAATGCTCGAAGGTCTTTGGAGTGTTCATACAAACAGAAATAACACTGATGATGGCACAGACTCGTAGCAAAGAGTGTACCCACTGAAAAAAAAAAAAACAGATATTGCAAGATTGCTTTGATGTTCAAAAAGAGCTCAAATATTTAGCCTCCATAACTTGTACTGGCACTTTTTGTAAATGCATGTTTGCATTTTTCTTTTACATCATGATCCACATACTATAGGTCTTCATCGAAAAATAAGCACTCCTGACTATTTTATTTTTACATACATATACACACACATATATATAGACGTGTATATATACACACATATAATTTTATTACTTAATTTGGGACGTTGTATAATTGAGAAACCGAGAATTAAGAGCCAGGAAACTGAGAATTAGGATTCTATCATTTCTACTTTGCGGCTTTTGTAATCCTATTTTTTTTTTCAAATGACAACTTGCCACATTTATATACAGACAATAAGTGGAATTAGTTGATGTTATAAATTGGGTGAATACATTAAGTGAAAATATCTGTGGAAAACTTTAGTTCCACATGTAGATAACCGATTCTTAAATCAGTTTAAAATTCCAAAAATTAAGTGAGAGGCACAGGGATTAAAAGCATCCTTCCATTTATGAAAAGAATAAATAAAAAAAAGAGACTACGTCACGGAAAGCTACTTCTTAACATCAGGATTCACTTTTCTTCCAAATAGGTTTTCTTGCTATAAGAGAACAGTCCATTTCTATGACTACCTAGGTCTCAGTCCCACTACAATCATTATTACGATATTCAGTGCCAGCCACAGCGGGAGCTCTAACAAAAAAGCAGAACGTATCAATGCAGGGGTTTAAGGTTGGATTTTTTTTTTTCTTTTAAATCAAAACACCACTGAAATGTCTTGAAGCCAGACAAGTGTAATGAATCAGATTCTGGTAAGGTTGTACCTATCAAAACAAGAAAAAAGACACTGCAGTAAGAAAAGAATTTTCCAAACAAAACCCACTGAAATGTATTTATAACAACTTTGCATCTGGGGAAAAAAATCTACACTCATTTACACCACCTCAGACCTTTTGATATCAAGAAGACCTAAGAACACCCACCTAATTTAATACCGTACGCTCACCTAAGCGTAATGACATTTGACCTGAATTGAATAGCTCTATCATTTGCACAGTCTGAGCCTGAATTAATAATTTGGAAGCAGAAGGCACCTGATGAATGATCTCTTATGTCCTTTTAACACCCACTTTGCTTCAAATCTTGTTTCAACTGAAAAAATTAGCATAAATATTAAAGTGTGGCTGCGATAAAACCCATTCTCTGCCACAATAAAATGTCGGTATTATAGATGCTAAGCAATATACAACTAGTCCATCAGCATGACAAGAAAAAAGTTATTCCATTGAAAAACTGCGTACTGCGTGCTGAAAAACATAGGTGAATAATCCAGCATATATTTCTGCAATGACATTTTGAGCTTATCACAGCAGTCGACACAAACATTCAACTTAAGATTATTTAGCATGAATTAATATATGGGTGTTGTCTTGTAAATGATTTAAGTGTTAAAACTCAGCAGCAAAGCTGAGGGGATCTGGCATCCACACTGGAAATTAGATGACAGTTCCATTAAATTAATGTAACGTCAATAACGTGTATTGTTTCAGAATATCTGACTTTCTGTTTTTACAAAGTAAAAACACTACTTTAAGAGAAATGCGAAAATGCTTTCTCTGTAAAAACATGAATCATTCAAGATATAGAAATCCTGAATGCACACTGACTGCTGAATAAATTTAATCATATTAACCATATTTACGTGGTACAGGCATTTTCTTGCTACTGCACGTTCTATTACTAACTCCACTCCCAATGAAGCTTTCCCCACTTTCAAGTTGCCAGACACTTTTAGATCTATTTCTTAGGGCAGGTTGTAGGTTAAATGGTACCAGAAAAACGTGAGCTGTACTTCAAAATAACCAAAATACACTTTTATATCATAAGTGATGTAAAACGAGAGGTTTGAAAGTCAAAAGTGCCGACTGCTGGCTACGACTTTAGCAATGAAACACGCCTTTTAACATCCTTTTCAAAAGCTTGTTTTACAAACTTAATGTACAATTTCAATAAACTTGTCAGGAACCAGAGATGTTGAAAGGATGGCTGTTTAAAAAAATAATCAGCAGATGAACTGGTTGGCAAACACTGTTTGATCATCCCCATCAGTTTGCAACAAGCTAAAGAAACCTTTTTATTTAGTTTTGGACTTTTTGCAAAAAAATGAACTGGTAGATTAGCAAGTATAGCTCAATACTTGTTTCTGACAAATATCTATTTTGGAATCTTTTGTGGAAGTCATATTTCAACAACAGAAGTTACATTTAACTTAAAATTAGTAACTACAGAAAGAGATACCTACTGGTTTGTTAATCCACAGAATATCTGCATTGTCTGACAGAGATTCATCAGGACCGAAATCTGTAACTGGCTGGGCTTCCACCCTTGAACTTTGTTTCCTTTTTAGCATCCTGAAGTTGACTTTTGTTATCTATAATCATGAAACCTCCTTGGGGAGAGAAAAAAGAGAAGACATTAATTCACTAAAAGCATTTTATAACGCATTTTGAACAGTTTTATAAATAACCTAAAGCATTTTGTTTTCATGCAAACTGCTTTTGTACTTACTGATTAACAGGATCTTCATTTTATTAAAAAGCTCTGCCTACAAAAATCACTGACATGACTCTCATTAGTTTACAAAAATTTACATAAAGGTATGCAACGCAAACAATTACCAGAAACTTAGCAACGCTGGCAGAAAATCTGTACCAATATGCAAAGAATGCCATTGCTGTGAACTTAAACCCAGAGTAATCATTGGATGGGTTTGACCTGGAGCCATTTAATTTAATGGTGACATTTCCATTTATTATGCTAGGCTAAGATAAAGCCCAACATGCCAAAGGCAAACAGGCAATGTTAAATCGCCAACAGATGTTAACGTGCTTTACTGACATCAGAAGAGCCTTTTTGCTATATACTACCATTAACTTGTATTTTTCTAATACTTTTTTTTAATGTTAGCAATTATCTATCCAACAGCCAGACAGCTGGCTGTCTCTGGGGCTTGTGTTGGCACATGGAAGCACCGAGGAAAATGTGTCATTTCCACAAGGTCAGGCCAATTCTGGACACTCCTGCGTGGGCAGCACCGACTGAGCCTTCTGTACACTCAGCAGTGGGAACCACAAGTAGTGGACACACCACGAGAGCAGAGAGGTGAGTTAGGTCTTATTATTGACTTTCTCATAGACACAGTTCATGGTTCCCAGAGTCTAAATAAATCCAAAGAGATGAAGAAGATATGCTCTCCCAAGGAGTAACAGTCTGCCCATGAAATACAATTCTGTTGTTCATGAAATACAATCTCTTAGGGATTTTTTTTCAGGAAAGTGAGGGGGAAGGAGAAAGCAAGATCTTGGGACCTTGTGCTGGACCTTTAATCTGGACCAAGGGTGGTTTGTAAGTGACACTATGCTTTCGAAAAGTTTGTCAAAACTAGTATAAGATCGAATCATAGAATGGTTTGGGTTGGAAGGGACCTTTAAAGATCACCTAATGCAACCTCCCCTGCCATGGGCAGGGACACCTTCCACCAGACCAGGTTGCTCAAAGCCCCGTCCAACTTGGCCTTGAACACTTCCAGCGATGGGGCATCCATAGCTTGTCTGGGCAGCCTCTTCCAAGTGCCTCAGCACCCTCATCGTAAAGAACTTCTTCCTCATGTCCTGCCTAAATCTTCCCTCTTTCAGTTTAAAACTATTGCTCCCTTGTCCTGTCACTACAGGTCCTGGTAATTACAGGCCCAAATATCACAACAATGACTGCAACAAGAATGCAAAAGTCATTGTCTTTGGTTAGCTAGAGGAACGAGAGGGCTAAGGACTGCAGAAGTACCTACGTGCTCAGTCTCAGCTGGCCTTTTCAACCACACAGGTTGCTGCTTCATATCCAAACACCATCCACCTACGCATCCTTGGCTATCTCTTCTTTTAGCTGTGATGGCAAACATAATCTGCTCATCTTCTTCCAAGTCCTTCAGAGTCTACTCCTACTCTGTCTATTTTCTTTCTTTCAGATTCAAGAGGTCAGCCCCTGTCTCTGTAATTCCCTTGCTACATTTCCAGAAGAGTGCTTTTGTGGTTTCTCCTATGGCGTCCCTCCATACATGACGAGCTCCATATGTGAGCTCCTTGCAAGCTTCTACAAAGTTTTTTCAGCACCTTCTTTCATATCTGTCAGCAAACTAAAACTCCTGATCATAATGACTGTGCCATCAGTATGACTTTGTGTTTTCCTGCCTATAAGCACCTAGCTCTTATCTCCTGTTAAAAAACAAGTCTGAACCATTGGTCTATCTCTGTATAGACCATAACGCAACAGGGTCAAGGTCTTGGGACTGATGCTCCCAGCTGGAGGTGCTGACATTATGCGATAACTGTTTTTTTAAAATAAACGGAGATTGTATAAAGGCACAAAATAAGGGACAACTTCTGGCACCGTTATTTGTGTTGGATGGCCAGTCAGGGCAACTTTAGCACAAGTGAAACTGGTAAGCTGTCACTAAAAACATGCAAATATTGTAAAATGAACATCATAAATTAATAGTACTTCTCTAACAAATGAAGACTGAAATAATATCCATACAAGTTGTATGTTCTCTTAATTCTCACACTCAAGTGTCACACTCCGACCTCATTTTCGTAACTGAATTCACTACTTCCTCCTCTTCAGCAATTTTTGGTGCTTTCTCCTATTTATTTCTAAGCCTAAAGTACTGACCTATTTTCTCCACTTGGACCAAAGCGTAAGTAGAAATGCTTGAAGCCTCAGAGATGTTGGTGTACTTTCTGAGGTCATAAAGTCTTAAAATGGCTACATTTAGTACAGTGATACGAAGTTGTCCTG
>NW_009610444.1:0-1474 GCF_000690535.1 Cariama cristata
CGCTGCCGCGACCCAAGACCAAGCAACAAAGGACAAATTCACGGGGCCGAGAGAGGCTCTGCGGGCTGAGCACACTGGAGCTTTATGGAGCTGGGTGAGGCAGTGCCGGGCAGCCCCTCACCTCCGGCAGTGGGTGACGACCACCTTGTGCTGTACGGGGCCCCCTTTGCTCGCAGGATGCTGCCGGAGGCTCCCGGATCCATTTCCATGGAGCACTGTTTTGCAGGCAAGAAACCTGAGAAAGCCCTGGGTGTCCTTCAGAACAGCCCCACGGAGAGCAGTGGCCACCGTGGGCTGGGCTCCTCAGCAAAAGGGAAGTGAACAATAATTTTGCCTTTTTTTTCCCCGCAAGTGTTTTAAATATAAATCAAGTTTCTTGTTTGAGTCAATGATGGTGGAGCTGAGTGAAAGCAAGCAGTGTTGCAGCTCCGCTGCCCTTTCCTACCCAGGTTGTTACAAATCATTGGACAAACGGACTTCAGATGGGTTGTACCTTTACTCAGCCTTCCCCATGGTCAGTGTGTGGCTATAACATTTTGAGGGCCACAGTACTTCCAGCATCCCATGACCATTTTTCATTTAGCTTTAGAAATAAGCAGTGTCAAGCTGCTGTGTCAGTTTGGCTTAAATTCACAGGAGAACTCATTTGATTTGAAGCAGTTTATGTTATTAAATATGACTGCACAGGAGCCCCTGTGGGATAATCCTTTATGATAAATGATGTTTGAAATGAGGGAGACCCGATACTGGCCATCTCACGCTCTGGTCACAGTTAATCTGCAGGGACAGGGAAAGGCACAGCACAGTCACGGGTCTACGGAGCAAAGGGCAGAAGCTGGACTTTGACAAACCAGCAGCTAAACCTGGTTTAAATCAGCCCAGAGTATTGCAGCAAAGACAAACTGAGCTGCAGCATCTTTTTGTAATGCAACAAAGCCACCGCTTACGTACCTGCAGGTCTCTCTCCGGTAACATCCACCTTGGTCGACTGAGTCTCGATATTGTCTAGGGCAGAAGTACCAGAAATGTGGCAAGAAACTGAAACGGCAAACAGAAGCCTCTTGTTTTCTGAAATCCTGTTAGAAACGTACGTGAATTTCAGTGGAAGGGAGGAAGCATCCATTTTCTGCAAGACCTGAGCACAGGGGGCAGAAACAGGGCCCTGTTTTAAACTAGGGTTTAAAGGAAACCACGGTGAATGTATAGTCTTGTCATCACACGGTTAACTCTTTAAGTGCCCTTTCTCAGCTGAAAAGACTACCCCAAAAGAGGTTTTCTCCAAGAAACTCTGGATGTCCTGTTCTTTAGTGGTTGCTTAAAGGGTTTCCTCATTACCAGCAAGCTTTTGGAGCTTTTCTGCCCCCCAAGATATAAGAAGAACTGAGCATCCTCAGGAGACAGAGTCAGGCTAAAGGAGTCCTCTAACAAGGGACCTGGGTCTCTCAAAACCCCAAAACCCAGAGTTGTGGCTGGG
>NW_009610444.1:1510-2082 GCF_000690535.1 Cariama cristata
TGCCGCCGCTGACGGAGGGGAGACCCTGGGGAGGCTCTGCCGGGAGGTGCCGGCTTCAACCCCCTCCCAAGCCAGGTTCCGCGTGGCAGGATGACGGCGGAGCAGAAAGCGAGGAAAGCCGCGCTCGTAGTTGGTATTTGCTGCTGCTCGGGCTCTGCGTGCCTGGGCCAGGCTGCACTTTCGGTCTGTTAGAAACTGCTGTGGGACTGCGTCACAGCTGGGGTGTCCTCCTGCAGATTTCACACCCGTTTTTGCAGGAGCAGGACCTGGATTTGCTGCACTCCTGAGCTCAGGGTGTTCCTCTTCATTCAGGACGTGATGCAGAATCTGATTAGCAGCTGACAGGCAGCTTTTGGCCCTCTCCTTCTGAAACGATCAGTGTTTAGGGCTTGACCGAGAAGGATTTGGTGTGAGATAAGCTTCCCAGAGCGGGGCCAGGACTGAAGTAATAATTGAGTAAGTGGAGGCAGTGAATAAGACACGTAAGGATGAGTCACAGCAGCTGGAGGCAAAGCCACTGCCCTTGGGAAGGAGAGAAAAGGCTCCTTAGTGTCTCCTCCACCGCCTGCCAG
>NW_009610445.1:0-535 GCF_000690535.1 Cariama cristata
AGTGCTTGCAGCGGCGCTCGATGGCGATGTGCAGGGCTGTCTGACCTGTGCCGTCGGTGCCCGTCAGCCCCCGTCTTGCCCCGTGACTTCTCCTGGGTCCCCAGCCTTCCTGGGCTACCGGTTGCTCCAGAAGTCCCCTGGGAGCCCCCCGGCCTCCTCGTTGCTTTGGTCCCCAACCTCCCCAGCATCCTCCATCCTCCTCAAGGTCCCTGCTGCTCTGCTCCCTGAACTGGTCTGGGGTCCCCCATGCCTGGGCAGGGTCAGCAGCGGCCCCGCGCCCCCCTACCTCGGTAGTAGACGTCCCTGAAGGGGGAGTTGATGAACTCCCGCATGTTGCCCGTCTTCTCGGCGATGTCGAGGAGGAGGGGGATGGTGTCGTTCCTGCCCCCGCTCAGGTTGAGCAGTGCCTTGGGCAGGCAGGTCTTCCCCGTGGAGGGCTCTAGGAGCGGAGGGTGCTGAGGGGGGGGTCAAGGCGAGCCCCCCAGGCCCATGGGGGGTCCCCACCCGGCCCCCCTGCACTCCCTCACCAAATCCT
>NW_009610445.1:567-798 GCF_000690535.1 Cariama cristata
CAGGGCTGTGCATCCCCATCCCCGCGGGGACACGGGGACCACGGGTGGCATGGCACAGCCCCGGCACTGCCAGGGTCCCAGGGCAGGGTCAGCCCCAGGTCCTCACCTCGAAACTCCTCATCTGTGAGGCGCTTCTTGTGGGTGAGGAGGAAGGAGAGGAGCCCATCCAGGCCGGCTGGGGACCCCCGGGAGACGATGTCGAAGAGGATGGGTCTGTTGAAGACCTTGAGG
>NW_009610446.1:0-10773 GCF_000690535.1 Cariama cristata
GCTTTTCCGAGATTCCCTTTATGTTTTGTAGTCAGGTACTTAAGTCCTCTCCCAGTTACACATCTTTTCATGGTTGATGAGCTCCTTTACAGTTCTGCTCACATCACTGCCAGCTGGGACATTAAATAATGGAGTATGGCATGAGTCAAGCACCAAACAAATACCAAAAAAGCCTGTCGAGGGAGAAGCTGCTCGTGGAAAGCCAGCACAGGTCGCTCGCAGATCAAGCACCCGTGGTTCCCACAGCAGGTGACAGAAACCAGCAGAGCTGCACTGATACCATTCGGTCACGTTTGCCATCAACCGGTCCTCCGAGTCCTGCCCCTGCCGCCAGCGGGGAAACTGCCCGCCTCTCCCACGCCCCGAATTCACGAGGAGCTCGGAATTCACATGTGCCAGGGTGTATATTTGGCAATCACAACAGGGAAAGAAGAACAGTAAGGAAAAGTTGAGGAGGTGTGATCTCATTTTATGATACAGGATCAACACGTACCTTTCTGCAGACAAAGTACTCCTTAATTTGTAGGAGCTTTTTAGTTTCAGGTGTGAGCGCTGGATCTCTTCAGGGCTATCTCCTACACTGTAATGGAGTTTCCCCATCAACAAACACCAGTCAGCACTAGTCAGACAACAATGGAGAGGCACAAAGATGATCCGAGGGCTGGAGCCCCTCTGCTGTGAGGACAGGCTGAGAGAGTTGGGGTTGTTCAGCCTGGAGAAGAGAAGGCTCCGGGCAGACCTCAGAGCAGCCTTCCAGTACCTAAAGGGGCCGACAAGAAAGCCGGGGAGGGACTTTTGACAAGGGCATGGAGTGATAAGACAGGGGGCAACGGCTTTAAACTGGGAGAGTTTGATTTAGATTTAGATGAGATGTTGAGAAGAAATTCTTCACCATGAGGGCGGTGAGGCAGTGGCAGAGGTTGCCCAGAGAAGCTGTGGCTGCCCCATCCCTGGGAGTGTTGAAGGCCAGGTTGGATGGGGCTGTGAGCAACCTGGTCTGATGGAAGGTGTCCCTGCCCATGGCAGGGGGGTTGGAGCTGGATGGGCTTTAAGGTCCCTTCCAACCCAGATCGTTCTGTGATATAAAGAGAAACCCCCCTTGTTAGGTTTTGACTGTTTTCAATCTGTATGTTAAATAGCTTATCTAAAGCAGGAAAGTCATTACCCATTCCCAGGCTTATTCAAGGCAATATTCATTCTTCCCTATACTCAGTTAAGTTTTTAATGAAGTTGGTTTTCCAAAAACGTCCAAAGAGAACAAAAGCTAGCAGCTTTTAAAATAAAAACATTAAAAAATAAAGAACCTTTTCAGGAATTACTAACAAAATTGCATAACGTGATTTGATGAAGATGACTGATACTGCAGGACCCATTTTAATGCTCTTTCTTATATTTAAATACCAACTATAACTTAATGATATTTCTCAAAAACAGATACATTGCAAATCTTAAGGAATCGTATCTTTGTGAATCTTATTTTTCCCTGCAGCTGCCCTCAGTTTTTTACAAGCTATAACGTGGCTGAATTACAAAACAGATTATACTTCATAAATGCTACCAAACGCAGGAATTTTAACACTCCAGCTATCAACATCACATTCTGCTGCTGCCGAGCTGCCCGACAAGCTGCACGTCCGTCGTGTCTGCTCCTGCTCCCTCTCCCGCAGCAGGCAGCAGACGTGTTTTGCAGCAAGATCTGCAAGCGCACGTCTCCAAGCAGTTTAAAATTTCGCATCTCCCCTCTGGCTGCAGTGACACCTGATGCACTTCGTTACCGAAAACATAGTTGGAAAACGGGCTCTGAAATGGAAATAGCATACAGTGAGAAGTAATTGGATTAATTAATTCATTAATACTCTATGTATTTGTGCTAGTGACTTGCTAAAGACACCAACCAAACAGTGAGATGGCACAAAGAGGTTTGGAAAAAATTAGCACAACTGGAACAAGTAATCCCACTGTGCTTGGCATCATTATACAATGAGACGTTTCTCATGGGCAGCCCGGGGTAAAGCATCACGTATCAGGAGCAAGGCCAGAGGTGGCCCCACAAGCCACTGATGTCTCGAGGGAGTAATGGCCACCAGCCTATAGATAGGTGGACAGAAGGAAAATGCTACAGACGCCTTTAAGGTCTGGCCATCAAAAGCTGTTTCAAACGCCAGGATTCCAATGAGGAATATACCACATTTTAAACAAGGAAATGTTTCCTTCAGTGAGATTTCAGTTTTGTGCAGGTTTTTTTTTTTTCCCCTTTCCTAAACACCTTCATACTGGACGTCTCTTTATAAAAATTTGGATTCTTTTAACTTCAGCAGTAATTTAATTCAGTTGTTGCTCGCATTCTATCTTCTGGCAAAGAACACAAATCACTATGAAATGAAGTTCAGGCAGTAATTGTTTCTGCCATACCATCTTGTGCAAAGGCCCTGATGAGTGAATAAATAACCCCATAAGCAGCAGTTGAAGATCAACTTGGCAGATATACCTTGCTGATTATTAACCACCTAAGCAGTCGTTTCCCGTAACACCGCTGACCCCTGAATATTCTGTTTGCCAAGAGCAAACTTCCGCTCAAATTGTTACCGCTTGCAGGCGAAGGATTTCGCTGTATTACCAACCACGTGGCAAAATAAGAAACCACTTTCAGGCTTTGCAAAGTTTACAGGTAACCAGATGAACAGCTACCTGACCAAATGTGGGTTTGCTCCATAGAGAACAAAGCCTAAAGGCAGAAGCTGCAGCCACGTTCCAAGAAATATGCTTCAGGGAATTACAGCCCAGGCTGCCTCACTTCAGTTTCTAGGAAAATCATGGATCAAGTCCCCTTGAAAGCCATTTCTGGGTACACGGAGATGATGATGATTTGCAATAGCCAAAACAGATTTAACAAAGGTAAATCTCGTTTGATCAATCCCACTTGCTTTCTGGGATGAAATGGCAAGATTGGTGAGTAAGAACAAAGCAACAGATACCATCTACCTTTATCCTAGCAAAGAATTCAACACCATCTCCCTCGTGCAATGCAACACCTTTGCATCCAAGTTGGCATGTTACAGTTTGAATGGATGGACTACTCGATGGGTGAAAAACTGTGCCATTGGGCTCAATGGGTAGTGGCTCATGGGTGTACTCCGCCTGGAAGGAAGTAACGGGTAGAGTACCTCAGGGCTTCGTTTTGGCACTTGTTTCGTCTGATGCATCAATGATACAGAGGAGAAGACAGAACTTACCCTCAAAAAGTCTGCAGATGACCCCAAACTGGGGTGGGGGTTGAGCTGCCATTCAGAGGGACCTAGCCAGGCTGGAGGAGTGAGCTGACAGGAACCTCAGAAAAATCAACAGGGACAAACGCCAAGCCCTACCTCCGGGACGGAATAAGCCCTGGGAATGGTACAGGCTGGGGACAGGGAAACTGAGGAACAGCTCTGCAAAAAAAGCTCAGCTGAGCCAACAGCAAGCTGAGCACAAGCCAGCAGTGGGTCCTGACAGCAAAGATGGCCAACAGTGTCCTGGGCTGTACAAACAGAAGCACATCCAGTAGACTGAGGGGAGTGATTAACTCCTTTTACTTGGCACTCATTAGACTGCATCCAGAATAGTGTGTCCAGTTTTGGGCATCCCAGTATAAGAAAGATACAGATGAACTGCAGGAAGAAAGAGTGGCCATCGTTTGAAACAGTAGAAGTTCCTACCAGATACAAGGGGGGGGAAAAAAATAATCACAAGTATAATTAAGGATAGGGAAAAAGCTGCCGAGAGAGGTTGGAGACTCTCGTCCTTGTAGGTTTTCAAGAGCACACCAGACAAAGCGCTGAGCATTCGGTCAAAATTCAGTAAGCAAATTGGACTCAGGACCTCCAGAGGTGCCTTCCAACATGAGCGACCCCACGATTCTATCCATCCCTTAAGTCTTCTCCACGTCCCCATGTGCCAGCAAACAAAAACAAAGGTGTAACAATCCCTGACTTTGCTTCGGTCACACTGGCCTTCAAAACATCGTTACTGCTGTACCCATCGTGTGACCTACGGTTTGGGTTTTTCAAGTTGTTGCAAACTATAGTGTCATCAAGAAAGCGGTGCCTTGCCCAGTTCACAGGCACCTTTGCACACCCTGTATGATCACAGAAGATTAACTGAATAGCTTGTTTTTCTGTTACCTATCCCAAACAAGGGTGATAGTTGAATCAACTTTATGGACAGGCAAAACGAGAGGCACACTCTCAGTATCACACGCTGAAGCCTCCCGTTCACAGAACAGGTTTCTCGTACCACGTTCTGCAGGCTAAGGAGGAAGACAGTCCATTAGTTTCCACAAACCACCCACCTTACCAGGTACACAGGTTTTCTGGACCCACTCCAGACATTAGAAAATAGTTTTATGAAAAACCCAATGCAAGTGCAATTTCTGGTTTCTAACGTTAATCATACCGACTGAGGCCAAGGTACGGGATCCTGTTCACCAAGACCCAACTCTCCATGTGCCATTTGAAGGATAAGATGTGAAAGTAATGACTGCTACTAACGAGGGAGCTAAGTGGCTCTGATTAGCTAAAAGGCAAAAGCTCTGTATTGTCACTAACCCTCCCATGAGAGCTCTCCTAAGTCAGCATAGCATACCTTCAGTGTTTGGTGAAAGTCAACGACTTCTGTGAATGCACAACGCCACATAAATATTTAATGTAAATATTAGTACCTGCAAAGGAACCCTCCTACTTTGTAACAACACTGTTCTTCTCCTGTTCTCACCAAAAGAATTAAACACAGTGAACACAGCAGTAGTTACCGAGAGCTGGTAGAAGATGGCCATATTTTATCAAGTGATTAATTTCAACTTGTTTTACTTATTTTCTTTTCCTCGTACATATGAGTCATTGTGGACAGAAACCAAGCCAGGATTGACATGCAAGACCATGTTCTACTGAGAACTGAATCCTGTCCTTAAGGATTAATATAAACAGTATCTTACATGCAAATACTGAAGGCAGTATCATAAAATAGTATTTGCCATTTGCACAGACTTTATGCTCAGAAACACTGCTTAGTGTCTAAGTCTAATCCACAGTATCAGAATGATGATTTTTTTTTTTTTAAATTCAGATACCTTGTATCACATCAACAGATAAAAAAATCAAGAGAGTAAATGGATTTTAGAGTAAGATGAGTAACAGTAAGGAAGACATTAAACTCAACAAGAACAGTAAATATATCATACTGTAGGCCTACAGCAAGGGTGACCAAATTAGATTGAATAAATCAAGACTAACCACTGGAATGGAACATTTTTGTAATGCATCTGAAAGGTCTATAAAAGCTTATTTTTAAAAATTAAATCCTGTGCAGATTTTTGCCCCTAGTCAAAAGTGTCTAGCTGAACCATGACCGAAAAAAATTTAAAGGCAAAGCATCTGTCCCAAGTGTGTAAGACAACACAAGAATGATATTAGAGAAATTAAAGTCAGTACATGATGTATTTTTATACAGACGTTTGACAACATGTATATAAATATATGAGCTGAAATGTATCTCACGAGTTCCCCCGCAGAGAGAGCAGTAAGCTGGCCGACGTGTTTCACGGGCACTGCTCAGGAGAACCCAGATTCCCTTAGGATGGAGTTACACCCGACACCGGGAAGGAGACAGCTCTAAAGGACAGGTTAGTCCCCCGTCAGGAGGGAAAACTGTCAAAGCAGACATGGAATAAGATACCTCTGCTCTGTGCATACCTCGGCGTGCTGCACAGCGGGTGAAGGAGCCCCGCTTTGGGGACAACACTATGGACACGCCGTTGACGACGAGAGGATTTCTCGGCGATGAGCAACCTCAGAGACAGCCTGTAAGCCATGTTGCTGGAAGAGGGGAGGGGGGAAAAATGGACAGAGGTGGCACCTCAAAGCACTTGGGAGGCTCCGAAAAGCATCTTCCCACTTCTCCAATGCCCTTAACTAAACCAGCTGGCCTCCGCAGAGCGTGTGCTATTTTACAGCACATTATTCTTAAGAGCTTTACCTCTAATAATGCACAAAAACCTCTCGTAAATTGATTCTGCTGTAACAGACCAGATAACAGTAATTGTACACAGCCAATTGCTCATACATAATGAAAATGGCATTAGTTTAACCTGAAATTACACCTTCCATTTTTATTAGAGTTTAAAAGTTACTCTTGGAACACCTTGACAGAGAGACATTTTGTAAATTATGAGGGCAGTTACATAACTGAAAATTGAAATAAAACTTTACAGCTGCCTATCATTTTAGAGAGTTTAGCAAAAAGGAAAGGTATGTAAGAGTTCACTATGACTCCTTTATGACACGCCAAATTAACTTGGGGGATCATTGTTAGTTAATAAAGGAGAACAAATGAAGTACTAAAAAGGTTCTGGGTCGGCTACAGGAAAAAAAACATTAAGATTCAGTCAGGGTTTAATCTACAAAGCTTGTTTCTCACACTAACTGAGAACAAAAAGACATATTGAAATGTTTAGGATTTAGAGAACCGAGCAAAAGGGTGTGTGGAGAGGACGCTCACACTGTAACCAGATTGAAGTTCGACCCCCCCCGCCCAAATCTGAAAGAGGAAAAGAAACGTGGAAGATTTATCACTTCAGTGCTCTACAGCACCATCACAACGATGCCTGTGATTTACACGTGCCATGTTTTCTATTTTCAAAGCCAACCGAGTATTTAAGAGTATAAAACCCAAGCCAACTAGCAAAAAACACTCTGGGGAGTCAAATGTTTCATGGGCCCATTGATGAGCACGGGAGCTTGCATTTTCAAAAAAACTGTGACTACTGTAAATGTTTTAGATTGGCTTACGTCAATCCAAGTCAACGCTTCTCTCAGAGAAGGGTGGCTCCATGCTCTCTCCTGCCTCAGCTGCACCCTCCAGCCTAGTCTCCAGTCACCTTGCCACCAGCAAGATCACAGACCTGGGTTGGGACACCCCTTACGGAAAGGCAATTTGGGGATTAGTTAGTTAGTTGGCTCGGCTCACGTCTCACCAAAACTGTTTGCCAACTGACCTTTGCTGATCTGAGATGAGCTGCAAGATGAAGGTTGGAGGAGAGGCAGCAGAAAGACAAACCCAGATCCATCAGCCTTTGAATGCTTCCTCCAACTCTGCCCCAGCAAAGTGTTTACAGACGGCTCCTGGCCTCCCTACGGTACTGCAGGCACCATCAGATGGAAATCCTGCCCAAAAAGACTTCATTTCTTCCCAGACTGAAGAAAAATGATGTAATTCAATTCAAGCTTAGCCAGGTTATGAAACACAGATGTAACAAAAATTGCGCGGTCACAGGGAGACAAATTTGAGGTTGATCACAGAGTTTATAAGGGATGTCCCTCTAAGAAGGAAATATTCCTGAAGGTTGTTCTCCAAAAAGACAACTACACACACAAAACCAAAAAGTCCACGGTATGCAAAGGGAAGGAGTTTACCTGTCACATATTTAGTACAGACCGAACAAACCAACCCCAGAAAACATAGGTAAAACTATAATAAAAAGGCATGAAAACACATCATATGTAAGACCAACTCACTGAAGAACAGCTAAGGGAAAAACTAAAATAAAAACCAGTCTCCCTCAAAGCATGGAGGACGAGACTTCCAAAGCAGCAGACAGTGCTTAGGTATTCACCCGAGTACCTTCTGGAAAAAGAAGTAGAAGCCGATATTACTACAGAGCCAAAATTAATTTCTGTTACCAAAATTAACTTTGATATCAGGTTGTTATGATTCAATTTTCTGTTGACCTAGTTGCAATGATCTAATAGGAAAAAAAAATTGGGGTAATTTAAATATTTTACACATCAAGAACTTACTGACAAAGCCACTGGGAGTTAAAGATCAAACATATTAACACAGAAAGTAACTAACTTCCAATAATCATGATCCTCATTCATTATCCCTAGCACAGGTTTTTACTACCTTTCAGTATTTCAAACTGAACAATTTGGAAGCATTTTTAACTGCCAGGTTAAGAACACCAGTTTGAGTACAGAACTAAGATACAACTCTTACCTATCAATTCTGCATTTTTTAGGTACACAAAAAATTCTTGGGTGGAAAAAAAAACAAGAAAAATTCAGGAGGTTAAGAAGAATGGTTACAATTAATTTTTTTTTTTTTCTTGAAACATACTCCTATGTTCTACTTTGTAATACCTTCAGGTTCACATATTTAACTGGAATAAATTCTCCTTTAAGCTCCCTTAGTGATCATTAAGAAAAGTTTCCATGTGATTCTGAATGGACTAAAAAACCCTACTATTATTCCTCAATCTGGAGGTCCGTACAAAAGTTCAAAACGTCCGAATAAAGTTTAAATCCACAGCGAAAGCAAAACGCAGAACTGCTCATACATTCACTAATACAGATGAAACCACTCATGAGGGAAGACTATACTGTAATCAGAAGTCAGCAGCAATTCTTCAAACTAATGAAGTATTAAAGCTATTATCTTTATTTTTTATTAAGTATTATGTTGGTATGATTGACACAAACAGACCAAGTCTGGGAAGTTTAAAACCAAACCGGCCATGCACAACCACTCCACAGAACCAGATTGTTCACTTCCATCACTTTGTAACTCCCCTACACTGGCATCTTTCTTCATTTTTAACCCAACCAAGGCACAAGTGGAGGACAGCAGAGTACAGTCCCTTTCCAACAAAACCAGGGCAAGTCTTCTCATGTAGAATCAATAAATAAATGCAAGCACAGGATTAAAGAAAACCCACTCCAACCATCCCATCGGATGCTTGCTTTGGTAAGTGAATGCCAGTGCATTCCTACCCCTGGGTACCACACCTGTTCTTCCTGCAGTTTCCTGCAACAACACGGATGAGTGAAGCACAGAAACTCGTGACACCCCCTACGCTCAGAGGCCAGACAAGACTGGCAGGCAGGCAGATGATGGCAGGAACAAAGTAACCAGAGAGGACACAGTACCTCCCCATCAGCGGCTCCTCGGCTTCCCAAGGTCAAGTTGGTGGCTCCCTGGACCATCCATCCGCAATCTGACTGCTTACCTCCCTGCCTGACCCGACCTCCTCGCAGCTTTCCAAGCACAAAAATCTCACGCACGGTCAAAACTGTTCCTTAAAAAAAATATACTACTGTTCCCCTTCTTTTGGAAGAGGGGTCTGATGGAGGGCTGATCCTTGTAGTCTACTCGGCTCTCAGTTTTCGGGGCCATTGACAAATCATGTGTCCAAATTTGAAGAGCTTCAAGAGAAGCAAACTTTTTAAAAACAAACAAAACAAAAAAAACACAACCAAAAAAAAGTCATCAAAAGAAAGATTTGAAAGAATTTGGGATAGTTCTGTCAAAAAAAAAAAACCAAACAACACACACAAAAAACCCCAAACAGATCACCAAATGCAACTGCATGAGAAATTTCTTGAGTTTCTGTTGCCACTCATCCCACGACAAGCACACTAAAAATAGCTTGCTACTCCAATTTCAAAGAGAATCTATATCTACATGGATTCATCAAATCCTGAATTCCTAGACTGTTAATGGACGCTTCGTTCTTACAAATCGCACATAACTATTCTCAACTTATATTCTCCATTGCAGAAGTTTTCTGCAAGAAAATAGCCCCGCAGATTTCACAGTAGTTTTTAGCATTGGCCACAAGTATAAGCTTTCATGTGAAAGGGAAAGGAACCCAAGGGGAACTTCTGCTTGCATGAGAGAGATGCCTGTGCTTGCGGGGAAGGGACTGGAAGTGTTGAAGCATGTTTGACCTTCAAATGTCAGCATGTTCATCCTGCAAAGCTTTCGGATGTTTACACAAGCATGAAGCGCTGTAACTCTTTACTCCAAGCAGAGCAATCCATCCAGCGGGAAAATGGCTGGTGTCATCCCAGCACAGCTCCCTGAACCCCAGTTCACTGTTTCATGGGAACGCTGCCGGGTGCGAGTCCGGCCGACGTGAGGCCGTACCTCTCCTTCGTCCCCAGGCCAGCGACGAGGTCTGATGAATGACCGTGTGCTAGAGCTGAGCGACTTCCAGCCCTGCAATGCTGCCAGGCCTCCCCTTGCCAGTTACGGACAATTCATCCTTCGAGGGCAGATAAACGCTGAGGCGCTGCGCTGTCCCATCCTCAGCACTAGCTGTACCCATCCCCTTCGCCTGAAGGGCAATGTGCCCTAAATAAGAAATACTTTACTAAAAATTAACCAGGTTCTGTCCTACACCTAGGGAAAGTCATTTTGCAAACACTCTTCCAAGGTTACGCCTGACGTCTCCGACACAAACTTTCCCCAAAAGCCAGGCTCTTCACTCAGGATGAGAATGTAAGGGTGTATTTATATACAAATGTCTAAAGTCTCTTAATGAAGGACAGAAAGCCACTTATATCATTAAATACAGGGTTTTGCCTGCCTAAATTAAAAAGACAAATATGAAGACTAATTCACAGCAGCACTCTGACAACAAAAAACTAGTACATATACTGTTGGCTATAGTACTTTTTTTTTTAATTTTGTTGTTATGGTTAACAAATTAAGAACCATGTTACTGTGCTATTTAAAAAACAAACACATTTTTCATGAAAAGTAATTCTGATGTCTTGGTGAAAGTATTGTGATGTAAAAAACCACCAAATCTAGCAACCACTTTAGAACTTAAATTGCAAGTGATGGAGCTTAAATGCAAGGCCACCTCTAAATTACCCGGGCACGATCATAGAATCATAGAATCATTGTGGTTGGAAAAGATCTCAAAGTGCATCAAGTCCAACCTTCTACCCAACGCCA
>NW_009610447.1:0-999 GCF_000690535.1 Cariama cristata
GGACATGTAGCCAGAGCAGCCAAGAGAAGAGGCTGAATGGGGGCTTGAGCCTGGTTTCTTCCCCACCAGGGCTGAGCCCCGTGGAGCTAGCTGGGCCCCCCCAAGGGGTGCAGAGCCCTACAGAGCTCCCCCAGGGGGAAGATACAAGGCCAAACACGGAGCAAGAGGCTTCAGAGAAGCATGAGGAGGTGGCAGGGAGCCCAGCAGGGGACGGGACACGAGGTGACGAGGAGAATGCGGCGGGGGGGACACACCACACGGGACCCCCACCGCTTCAGATCCCCAGAGGCTTAAGGCTGAGGGGGGATCCTGCGAGCCAGGGGGTGCAGACCCCAATTGAATCTCTTCCCCCCACCCCGCCTCTCTGCCAGGCGCCACGGCATTTCCCCGCCAGCCCGACGTGGAGGTGGCCCCTGGCATGGTGGAGATCACAGACTTCGAGCGGGTGCGTTTCCGTAAGAACTCGCCTTCTCCGACTGGCCACTAACGGGACTGATACCCGCACCCTCCGGGCTCTTGCCTGTCTGTCCTTTCCCCTTACTCCCGCTGACAGACTGACTCTACCTGCGAAACATCTTGGAGTTGCCGTGCTTTGTTCCCGGCATCTCCGGGTTCGGGATGCGGTTCCTGGCAGAGCCCTGGGAGCATGTCGGGTGGCGGAGGCTGGCGGGTGCTGCGCTTACCCAGGAGGCTGCGACATCTGTATGTCTGTCTGTCTGTCCTGGATTAAACTCTTCCCTCCCCAAACAGCCCAAGGGACTGGTCTCTCCCTGTAACCGTGGCAGGGGGGGAGGCTGTGGAGCCAGGATAATGCTCTGGGCTTGGAGAAGTGGGGGGCAAAGTACTAGCCCCCTGCTCCCCGGGGCAGAATCAGACCCTGCTCCCAAGCGTGGGACACCCGGCAGTGGGGCTGGGCTGCACCACACGCCCCTCGTGCCCCTCACCTGGCGGTGGGGCTGGCAGGAGGGCACAAGCCGGGACCGACACTGCCCCGTCCCC
>NW_009610447.1:1047-1466 GCF_000690535.1 Cariama cristata
TTCGACAGGACGGCCAAGCTCCCTGATGTCCTCGAACAGCCCCTCCGTCACCCGGGTCGCTCCCGCCGTGACCACTACAGCTTTCTAGAGACTGTGAGCCGGCAGGAATAACCCGGGGAGAGGCGAGAGCGGGAGTGGGGGGAGGAAAATCACCTGCCTGCACCTCCTTGGGGGTTTGGCCCTTGTTGGGGAGGTCCCCGAATCCTTTCTGCGCCCACAGGGGAGAGCCTGATGTTGTGGGCGTTTAGGAGCAGAGGGTACTAGTGCTGGTGGCAGTGCTGTGGGTCCCAAAAAGGGTTTGGGGGCTCCAGCTGTGCACCTCCAGTTCTTGGCAGCTGCCCCCAAGGCTCCTGCCCTTGGCAGGGCACTTTGGGGGAGGTGTCCCCTTCTTCTTCTCCCGTGCCCTGGAGCTGGGGGGG
>NW_009610447.1:1594-5248 GCF_000690535.1 Cariama cristata
ATGGGGGTCCTCTTCTCAAGGTTGGGATGGTGGTGTGAGGGGGGGTCTTGGTAACGGCAAGGGGCTGCCTGGCAGATGTTGGAGCTGCAGGAATGGGCCTTGAAGCCGCCTGCGCTTGTTACCTGTTGGGGGGTTCCTGGGTTTTGGAGTGAAATGAGGAGCGTAGAGGCTCTGGAGGAGGTTTTGGGGTAAAACATGGAGTTGTAAGAGCAGGAGGGCTCTTCCCTAATCCCCCTGGGGACCTTGTGCTGTCCCTGGGGACCGGTGGGGACACTTGGGCTGCAGCAGGTGCCTGCCGGGAGAAGAGAAGTCCTCTGGCTCCATGGCGGTGACTGGTGATGTCCCCCAGACCAAGAGGTCCCCGTGAGACCTGTCAGCTTTCCCTCGCCATGGTGGGGTGGGCAAGGGATGCTCTGGGCTGTCCCCGGCATCACCTTTGAGCTGAAATGAGCCTGATGCCCCTCAAAAAAAGCACCATTTTGGGGTTGACACCTCATTTTCCAGCTCTGCTTACTGCCGCCAGCTCCCCTTCCTCGGCGTTGCTGCAAAGGGGTCTCCCCCTGCTGTCTCCCCCCTGCCTCGGGCCTGCCGGACCCCTCACTTCCCCCTACACATGGAGATGAAGCTTTCCCGGCCCCACTGCCCCTCCCGGCCCACCCAGCTTCTCTTTTTTTGGTTTGGTTTTTTTTTTCCTTCACCGATGATCTCTTCCCCCTTGGCGTTGTTTCCTGTTAGCTGCTGTATAAAACCCCGGTGCCGCCCGCTCATCTCTGGGGAGCGTGGCTGCAGCCGGCGAGGACCCAGGTGAGCGGCTGGTGGGGCACACGAAGGGAGAGACTCTCTCCCTTTGCTTAAAAAATATAAAAAATCCAGTACCACGGAGGGAAAAGCCAGGCTTTGCATGATCTCCATCCTTCTGCTTGTGGGGTGAATTTTCCCTGCTGAGGGATTGCGGTGACGTTGTTGCAGCTCCTCTTTAGGCATTGGGTGATGGTTGGGGACACCATATCTCCTCCTTGCCTCCTCTTCCTATGCTCCGAGTCGCTCAGCTGGCCATTGGAAGATCCCAGACCTTTCCTGTGGTCTCCTCCTCCTCTTTCATTTTTTTTTTTAATGTTTTTTTTTGGTTTTTTTCCCCCCCTGCTCTTGGTGCCGGCGATGCTTTGGGCACGAGGAGGTTTCTCTTTCTCTCTTCTCCCAGGGCTTGAGAGCCAAACCAAAATCATCCCCTGTGGCACCCACCCAGTAGACGCTGGAGAAGCTGCCGGAGCTACTGCTCCCCCAGCGTTTCCTCATCCAACTTCTTGCGCCACGCAGCTGAGGGCAGCTCGGCAAGGAAGTGGGGAAATGCCTATTTCCTCGGTGACCGGGGCTGGGGGGGGGACCGTGAAGCCGAGCGGTTTGGGGTGCTTGCACCACATGTTCTTGTTGAGGAGCATCTCACTGGACTGGTCTTGGAGGTGCTGCCTCTTTGCTCTGGGGAGGAGAAGCCTGTTGGTGGGAGGGAGAGATGATGGCGATGGTGATGGACAGAAGGAAGAGATGTTTTATGATGAGGGTGGTGAGATGCTGGAGCAGGTTGCCCAGAGAAGTTGTGGATGCCCCATCTTCCAGGTCTTTGAACAACCTGATCTAGTGGAAGATGTCCTTGCCCAAGGTAGGGGGTTAGACCGGGTGGTGTTTGAAGGTCCCCTCCCACCCAAAACCCCTTCTATGACTGAGTGGACAGGGCTTGGAGTAACCTGATCTAGTGGAAGTGGTCTCTGATCACCTTCGAAGGGCCCTTCAACCCAAAGCGTTGTGTGATGCTATGGACAGGGCTTTGAGGAACTCGATCTGGTGGAAGGTGTCCCTGCCCATGGCAAGGGGGTTGGACTAGATGGTCTTTGAAGGTCCCTTCAACCCAAACCATTCTACGATGCTCTAACAGAGTGTGGTTTTTAGGTTGGGAGCTGGTGGAGGATGGACTTCTCAATGTCCAATTATACCTTCAATTACTCCAACTGGGATGACTATTCCATGTATGATCTCGATGGCTATGAAGTACCTCACAGCTACCGCGCCGTCCTGGCGCTCTACGCCCTCATCTTCCTCCTGGGCATCTTGGGCAACGGAGCTGTCATTTGGGTGACCGGCTTCGAGCTGCGGCGCACGGTGAACGGCATCTGGTTCCTCAACCTCTCCATGGCCGACCTCCTCTGCTGCCTGGCCCTGCCCTTCCTGGCCCTGCCACTGGCCCGCGACCACCACTGGCCGTTGGGTCACTTCGCCTGCAAGTTTCTGCCCTCCCTCACCATCCTCAACATGTTTGCCAGCGTCCTCCTCTTGATGGTCATCAGCGCCGACCGTTGCGCCCTGGTGACACGACCGGTGTGGTGCCAAAACCACCGGACGCTGGGGCTGGCCCGGGGGGCTTGCGCAGCCGCCTGGTTCCTGGCCGGTCTCCTCACCCTTCCCTCCTTCATCTTCCGTACCACCCGTTCTGATATCTTCTCTGAGAAGACCACCTGCGTTTTGGACTATGCGGCTGTGGGGCACCACCAACACCTCACAGAGCTCATCACGGCCGTCACCCGCTTCGTCTGTGGCTTCCTGGTGCCCTTTGTGGTGATCACGGCTTGCTACAGCCTGCTACTGGCCCGTGTCCACAGCAAGGGCTTTGCCCGCTCCCGGAAAGCCATCAAGCTCATCTTGGTGGTCATCATCAGCTTCTTTGTGTGCTGGTTGCCCTACCACGTCGTGGGGTTGATCCTGGCCTCCACCCATCCTCGTAGCAACTTGTTCAAGGGTGCCGCGGAAGCCGACCCCATCGTGGCCGGCATTGCCTACATCAACAGCTGCATCAACCCCATCATCTACGTCGTCATGGGCCAGGACTTCAAGGACAAGTTCCAACGTTCCTGGAGAGCTGTGCTGCGGGGCGTGCTGAGTGATGACCCCACCAGCACCATGGGGGACAGCAGGATGAAGACCAAGTCCACCGTGGATGACCAAAGTGTCAGCACCACAGTGTGACCAGGAGTGAGGTGGCTCCGGGGCTGGAATGACGCTTGTGTTGCTTGAGGTCACCACCTTCTCCTCCTCTCCTGGAGGCCCCGCTGGGCCCTGTAGAGAGAAGATGCCTCCATCACCCCATTTCCCCACCAGTTGCCCCATGTGGTTGCAGACTGGGGAAGTTTTGTGTCCACCTACCCCTGGGGACCTCCTCCTGGCTTCCTCGGTGGCCTGCCAGCAGCAAGAGCACTTTGTCTTTCCACACAATACCACGTTCTGCTTCTCCAGCCTGACCCCCTCTCTCAGCCCCATAAGAGCTGTGTTCCCCCATGAACCCCTCCACCACCCAGCGAGGTCCAAGATGTGGGTGAGCCCACGGGCAGGCTAAACCCCACTCCCTCACCCCAAAAGCTGAAGTCCCCCCCATTGATGGGGAGCTGGTTGCCCTTCACCGTCCCCCTGGCTTCACCGTAGCTGTCCCCACCATTGCCAATAAATACTGAAGCTCTGTCAAACCTTGAGCAAGACCTCAGTCCTTTAGTTCTCCTTTTTCGTTGTTTATTGGGCAAGATTTTTGCTGCCTTGGCAGATTTTGAGCTTGCGGGTGACGCAATAAGTGACAGAGCGTGTGTGTGTCCCATCGGAAAGTCCTCGCGATGG
>NW_009610448.1:0-3421 GCF_000690535.1 Cariama cristata
CAGCTCCGGGAAAGAGGCACCCAGCCTGATTTTGAGATGGGGACAGAGAATCCCCCTCCCCACCAGCTGCACATACACGGCTCTGGCACCCAGTGGGGTCATGCCCCACCGCCCCCTCCCCATCACAGCACTGCCCACCTGCCCCACGCTGGCACCCATCCCAGGAGCTCTCCTCGGCCCCCCAGCCCAGGGGCTGTGAGTGATGGGTGCTTCTCCCAGCGGCCTGGCCAGCACCGCCAGCTGCGTGGGACCCGGCTTCACCCCCGGTTAGATTACGGTGGGTGACGTTCGCAGGAGTCCAGCTCACCCAGCGGCCTGGAGCGCTCCACTGAGCTAACCTGTTGCTGGCTCTTATCCCACCACTGACATGCCATCAGCAAATGTCACTCGTGATACCGTGTTCATTGTCTCTCAGATCCCCGATAACGGTATCCAGAGCTCCATCTTCTCTATCAGCTCTGCCTGGAGGCACCTCGGCTGCTCGAAACCTCCTCGCTTAATGCGATGAATAAAGAAATCTCTTTCTCTGTATTACTCTCGCCCTTTTCTCCTCTCACATGGATGCTCCAGGACTTCCTAGGAGATACAAGGAAGGCTCTCCGTTAACCCCCCTGCTCCTTGTGCTGGAATCACCCCTGCCTTTCTCTCTTGCTTCTCAAAGAGGCTAAAAATACTGGCAAAATGACACAGCTCTGATTCCCCTCAGCAATAAAAGTCTGAGCAGGACCTACACGGGTATTTTGGCCAACTTCCCTCGCCAGCGGCAGCCGCGGAGGCAGGGGTACCACCTGCATCCTGCTGCCGGTGGGCACCACGGCCTCGCAGGTACGTGGGAGGTTGCAGGTACGTGGGAGGAAGAACGTGCCGAGAGGCAACCGGGAGGCTGGCAGCCCTGCTGAATGCATGAGAACTGATAAAGTTGAGACGCTCAGAAACTGCGAGTGATGGAGCACACGTGGGTGCGTGAGCGGAGGGAGCTGTTACCTGCCCGGAGCAGGAGCAGCTTGATGGCAGTCCCAATAACAGCCTGATAATCAAGCCTGGCTGCTGCCCTTCCCTCTACTCCATCCCCTGCCAGGGCAAAGGGGACTGACAGCATCGTCTCCCCAGCCCACTGCCCCTGAGTGCGATTGTCCACGCAGGGACTTGGCCAGGGCAACGCGGCACGATGGAGCTGGGGACTCCGGCCGTACTCCGACGCTCTGCTCCCAGGCAGCGCTGCGTGGAAGTCCTGTAATCAGCATCAGTGGGAAAAAGTACTAGCCTACATTTGGCTGGCCCCGGGCTTTTTTTCTTCAATCGCAAGAGCCACAGAGATTCTTCTGTTTGAGGAGAAGGCACCTCTCTCTCTCTCTCCATCAGAAGAAGACAGCCCTTTCGTCTCTGCTTACAATAAGACAGGTAGCCCCACTCCAGTGCCCAGCCCATCACTTCCAAACAGGCTTTTCCAACAGCTCCAGATGAGCACGGCAGACACATAAAACAACCCATAGAGCTAGGGTTGTTTTTTGCCTCAGTCCAAAGGTTCTTCTTTGAACTTCCCAAGGAGATGGGAAGATGGGTCCCCCGGAGACCTCCTCCCTCCCGAGGCCCTGGCACCAGCACGGGAAAGGGCTGTGATTTCCCACAGGGCTCCCCGTGGAGCGGAGTAGTTCCCTCCCCCTCTCTCCTAAGGGTTTCCCTCCCCAGGAGCCTTCCTGCCCCAGCAGCTACGGGGATGGAAAACCAGAAGGAGATAGAGGAGGTCAGTTGCTGACCCCCACCCCCAGGTCCCAGCTAAATCAGAGCCACATCCCTGGGGGCAGGGAGCATGGCAAGTGCTGCGGGACCCGGTACCCAGCGGCACCTGAGTTGTGCCAGCCCTCTCTGCCCCTCTCATACTGGGCAGAAGGACCCCCAGCCCCCCAGAGAGCTCCTCACAGGAAAGCTTGGCCTGAAACACTGGCAAAGCTTCTTGGCAGGGTGAGGAGCTGCAACATGGTGTCCCAGAGAAAGATGCTCAGGAGCCCCAATGGGGTGCAGCCCCCACCGCGAGACTTTGGGAGGCTTAAGGACAACAGGGAGGTTGCATGAGAAGAACTTTTTTATTGCTGTCTCCTAAAATGCTGCTGTTCTTGTCATGGTGAGCAGCCACCTCTGGAGGTCCTCCTGGCTAAAGGAGGGCTCACCTCCCCATCCTTCTCTTCCCACCTCTTCTCAGACAACACCAAACCATCACTGACAATGAGGACCTGCCAGACCGCCATCCCTGGTCTCTTCAGAGCTTCAGACCCCACCCCATCGGGCTGTTTGCTGGCCAGGACCAAGTCTTCTCTCAATTCAAGCCAACCGATCACCTAACACTTGTGCCGGTGCGATGCCACTCCGGGAGCTGGAAGAGCAGGCGACCGTACCAGAGGGCAGAAAAGCTGAAACACCTCGTCCTGCCGACAGCAAGCTGGGGCAGACGGCAGGGCTCACCCAGGACCTCACCGCCAGCCGTGGGCTGAGCTTTCACCCTGAGCCACGCTCATCACGACCGGCTTGAGCTCGGCCGCGGGGGATAGCCCCTCGCTGAGCCACCATGGCAGGGACACAGGACCTGGGATAGGCACAACCCAAGCTCTGCCACATAACCCAGCTCACAAACGTTTCACAAGCAGGGCTCCCTTCTCGCACGACACTCCCCGCCACAACATCACCTCTGGCCTGCCAGACCCTGCCCCAGGCTCAGGGACATCACCAGCATCTCCTTCTACTTCAAGGCTCACACCCCGCTTGGCACCCGGGGAAGATCTTGCACCCTTGCCTTCCCTCCCCAGCTTTCCACCCAGCTGCACAGCCTCTCCCCATGGAGGTCGGGTCTTCCCGGGGCAGGCTGCTGGCACGCTTGGCTCCTTGGCAGAGCAAGAAGGAGCACCTCATTCTCCCTCCTGGGGCATCACTGTTTGGTGGGAGCAGGAGGGTGCCCAGGGGAGCGCCGCTGCATCCAGGACAGGGCTGGGTGATGAGACCAACCCTCTCACGGGCCCAGAGCTGCTCGGCAGCTCAGCCTCCGGCCCCCAGCTTGGTGGCCAAGCCCCTTCTCCATAGCGGACGTTTCCAGAGGCAGCGTTTAATCGCTCGATTTGCAGGGTTTACCCAGCCATGTTGCAACAGCTCCCAGCAGCTCTCGCAGGCAGCGCTGCAATAGGAGGCAGCTACGGAAGCCACTCAGCAAAGGGGCTCCGGGAGCGGAGCCCTCCGGAGGTACATTGCCTGACCACCACCATAGCTCGACTGCACCCACCTGCTTCCTCGCAGGGACCCACTGTTCCCTGAGCCTCAGGGCCTGGGCCCTGCCAGGGCTAGGCAGGAGCTTAGCCGTGGCCCCAAGTGCGGACCAGCCCCTCCTTTCCCTCCCCCAAAATCTCACCACACAAAGCAGCCAGTACTGATCCCC
>NW_009610448.1:3581-3872 GCF_000690535.1 Cariama cristata
CCCTGGCCCAGAGCGGCCCGGGGGAAGCACCGGAGGCTCCGAAGCCCCCGGCCATCCCCAGCCTGGCCCGTGTCATCTGAAGTCCCCGTGCCCAGCCTCGTTGGGTTTCAGAAGAGAGGCAGTCCCAAATCGATGGGAGCGCTTGGTATTGGCGAGAGGATCAATCCTGGCACTCTCCCATCGCCTGACTTGGGGTTCCTCTGTCACAGGGGTGGGAAGGAAGCGGGAGCACCTGGGATTTCTAGGAAAGGGCTAGAAAAAGGCTTTCCTGGGGGTGGGGAAAGAGATTAA
>NW_009610449.1:0-462 GCF_000690535.1 Cariama cristata
CCAAGGTGCTGCGCACATTAGTACAAGGACGTTTCAAGCGTGCTCCAGTGTGTTCAGCACATCGTGAAGCAGACTGAAGAACCTCACCAGCACACCGTCCCTCAAACATGGCTGTGCCGCCCCCAGGCTTATGTCTAGCAAGCCTGGTTTTATTCCTTTCCCACTTCAAACCTAGTTTAAAGCTCTTTCAATGGGCCCTACTAACTCCTGCGCAAAGATCCTTTTACCCCTTTGAGACAAACGTACCCCGTCTGTCACCAGCAGGCCTGGTGTCATGCAGCCTGATCCATGATCAAAAAACCCAAAATTCAGCTGATGACACCAGTCACAGCCAGCACGGATCTGCTACCTCTCCCTCATCATTCCCTGCAACTGGAGGAGTAGAGGAGAACACTACTTGTGCTCCTGATCCCTTACTCAGTTGTCTCAAGGTGCTGAAGACTCTCTTGATTACCCTTGGAC
>NW_009610450.1:0-279 GCF_000690535.1 Cariama cristata
TCTCTGGAAACTAAATCAGGCCCATTTCTCGACCCTTCGACATCACCAAGTTAGAGTCACCAGACCCAAGTCCTGCTGAGGGAGGTCAGGCACGTTCAGTCAACAGAGCTGAAAAACATTTCAGCCACTCTTGTCATTTCTACCCCCTCTCGGCACACACCGCCACCTTGTAAACAACAACTATTAATAAAACAATCCCAGAACCAAATTCCCAATGATATTTTTCAACGACACCCACACTCCAGACAGAGAGAAAAAGGATTTGCAACCCTGTAACGG
>NW_009610451.1:0-248 GCF_000690535.1 Cariama cristata
AGATCGGCGTGCGGAGGCATCTGCGAAGGACACGGCACGGCACGGCACAGGCAGACGCGGTGACACCGGTCCCCCCGTGCCCGGGCTCGTCCCGGCCCCCGCACTCGCACCACCACTTACGCAACGAGGAAGATGGCACCCAAATCATCGAGGGAGAGTAGCTCCGAAATCAGAGCGGGGACTTTCCGGTAGAATTTGCTTCCCACCCGGTGGGCGCTGCCCGCTCCCACGCCCCCGCCACGGCCCGG
>NW_009610451.1:313-833 GCF_000690535.1 Cariama cristata
CCAGGCACCGATTCCCCCGGGGTCTGCGCTCGGGGGTGAGTGCAGCCGGCAGAGCCCCAATGTCGCACCTAGACCTGCGGACCCGCTCTGGCTTGGGCCCCGGGGTGTTATCAACACCTCCGGCAGCACCAAATTGTTCCAGGGGGGACACTGGATGCAAGAGACCCCCTGCTCCCACCCTGGGAAGGCACAGGCTGGCCCCAGCTCTCCCCGACGACCCTAGGGGAGAACGGAGCGAAACAGCAGCGGCGTAACAAGGCACGTTGGGAGCACAAGGATGAGGGATGGTCACGCCTGGCTCCACGCTCCCACCGTCTGTCCATCCCCACTACCTCGCCTGGATGGATGGAGGCGCTCGCTGCTCCTCCCGGGGGGCTCCGGGCCCTTCCTGGGGTGCAGGACCGGGCTGCAGGGCCGTCACTCCTGCTCGGGGTTCAGCATCAGGTGTTGTTCCCACTCTGCTTCCACCACTTTGTAGAGCTCCATGGTGGCTCGGGCGTCCTCCACCGAGGAGTGGCCG
>NW_009610451.1:979-1196 GCF_000690535.1 Cariama cristata
CTTCCAGGGAAGGGGAAACTGAAGCACGGGACCACCTTGCTCAAGGACTGGCAGCGGCGGCTGAACTCAGGGTGCCCTGGTCTCAGGATGGTGTGTGAGACCCCAATCTTTCCCCAGGGATGGACCTCCCCTCTCCTGTCACCCCAGTGTGGCACAGGGGGATCCCCACACCGCTCCCCAGCTCTTGGGGGAGCGTGGGGGGCTCCCGGGTGAGGCA
>NW_009610451.1:1375-1619 GCF_000690535.1 Cariama cristata
TTTGGGGTGGAAGTATTTGAGCGCCTTGAAGTCATTGTGGATGGCAGGGCCGACCACGATCTGCCCAGAAAGGATGCGCAGGATCTGAGGACGGGGGGATGAAAAGAGGAGGTTAAAACACCCGGCAGCCCGTTCCACGCTCTGCGAGAGGTTTCTGCCCCACACCAGAGCGCTGCTCGCACCCAGGGATGTGGGGCTGCCCCACTGCCAGTGGGGAGAAGCAGCTTGGTGTGCAGATGTGGGG
>NW_009610452.1:0-7317 GCF_000690535.1 Cariama cristata
GGAAGAAATTCTTCACAGTGAGGGTGGTGCCGCACTGGAAGAGGTTGCCCAGAGAAGCTGTGGATGCCCCATCCCTGGAAGTGTTCAAAGCCAGGTTGGATGGGGCTTTGGGCAACCCAGTCTAGTGGAAGTTGTCCCTGCCCATGGCAGTGGGGTTAGAACTAGATGGCCTTTAAGGTCCCTTCCAGCCAAACCATTCTATGATTCTATGATAATCCCATGCTTTAGCTAACGGACAGCTTGGCCCCTATGCACAATGACCCACGCATAGGGCAAAGCAGTGTGTTTCAGAGAGTAGAAATTATTTTCTTTCATGGCCTTTGATCCTTTGTATTCTGCATTTTTTCCCTGAGGACCTCTGCAGGAATAAGCACTCAATCTTTATCTATCCTGAAGATCTTTAAGAGAGGCTGAAGGCTTGCTAGTAGCGTGCACAATATCACTTCAAAGCCAGAATGGCAAACACCCTTCAGATCAGCATGGTCAATCTGTGTTCTTCACAGTCCAGGGAAGGGTAGTGGGGACTCCTTCCAAGCCATGTGATCCTGCTTGCTGATCCTCGTGTCCTGTGGTCAAGTCCCACTTCCCTTACTTGTATTACCTCAACCATCTTGATGGAGTGGTGTTTGGCACTCCTGGGTGAAGGGACAAATTAGCTCTTCTGCAACAGATACTTGGAGACACCTGAGCGGCCAACAAATACACACCTGAAATGGGAGTAGGTGAAGAAAAAGGTCTTTCCAATGGATGTTAAGTCCAGACAAGGCATGTGGGGTTCATCCCACCTAACTGGACATTCGCGGTGTAACCATCTATGCCTGAGTTATGTATCTAGACTCCCTTTTGAGTCAATACAGAGAAAGAGGCATTTCTAGAAAGTGATTCATGTGACCTATTTTACATGAGATGAATCATGCCCAAGAAGTGCCTTTCTTTCTCTGCTGACTATTATGAAGAGAGAGAGATGTGAAGAGGTCAAGTTTGGACTTCTACACTGTAGACATCTTACGGCATTTAGGATGATTCCAACCTCTGATACTTGTGCAGAAGTCTATCTGTTATTGCCTAGAGTAAATTTTTACACACCATAAAATGCAGTCAAATTTGATGAACGTCTCTTCACCTACAAATAGGACTAAACAAACAGACAACTGAAAAGGACAGGCAAACCCCAGAGCCCTGCAGATTAAAAACTCACACAAGCAATCTAGGGGCAGGTTGGAAGCCTGCTTTATTATTCCAAGAGTGAGTACTTTAGGGGTACAGCTCAAGGGCACTTTGAGTAATGGAACCTTGTGTACTACCTTGGGCCAAAGTCAAGGGCCCCAAACCCAACCCTACAGATTCCTTGTGTGGCTGGGCTCCTCAGCTCTGAGTCCAGGGGAGTCGAGAGAACTGGTTACTTTCTCAGTCCATGCTGCCGTCTCTAGGGTGAACAGAGGAAAGCTGTAGACAAGATGGCTCGGTAAGGAGATAGCTTAGATCCTCCTTTGCAATTGTTAGTCCAGATTCCTTCTCATACATCCATCAACAGGGCCTTACTGCAGCAGATCTTTACCTCACCACGCTGTTGACTGAACCTTCTTACTCATAAACTATCCTTGGCCTGCAATGACAAGCAGCAAGGAGGTCATGTACGTCCTTAGCAGTGACGGGCTCTGTGCTGGAGTGTCAAATGCTTGAAGGGCACTGCAAGATGACACGACCTGTCTTGTTTTGTCTTTTGAAATATGATGGGGCAACATAGCATAAAACTGTTATCCCTTTTTGCACTGGCTGGCATGCATCTGGACAGCATCTGGACAGAAGACTGATCAAACTTGGCAGAGGTGGTTTGGCTATGCAGCACGATGCCTGCACATGCTATAGGAAGCCGGATTGCATAAAAACACTATGGTGGTATGGGTGCTGAGGTGCAGTGTGGTCCTGGGTGCCTGAGACAGTCAGTCTAGGACCTTGACCTTAAAGTTGCTGCGAGAGTTCTGTGAAAAGGCAGTATAGCTCCACCAGTCTAGGACCTTGACGTTAAAGTTGCTGCAAGAGTTCTGTGAAAAGGCAGTATAGCTCCAGATTTCATCAGGCAAGTCATCTTTGGGCAAGACGCTTAGCCCTGGGGTTTTTCAAGGGAAATGACAACTTTTAGAGATCTGCATGCATTTGGGGCTGTCAGGATTGTAGAAAAAAGAAAGGATTGAGAAAGAGTATATAAAGTCAACTGCCAAGAAAAATTACGTGCAAAGTGCAAGTGAAAATAGTTCATCTCAAGTTAGGTACCCCAAATCCCAAATTAGTTCCTGGTATAAAAAAACTTGTGACCTCCAATTTCTCAGCATTTTGATAAGAATAATAATCTTTTTTTCTCTGAAGTGCTCAGAGATGTCACATAACTATAAAAGATTTAAATGATATTAAGTGTAGATATTAGCTGTTATCCTGTAAAATGTAGCATGCAAACATGTTGGAAACTGCTGGGTGATGCAGGGAGAAGGTTGATATTTAAATAGAATTTTATGCCTTGCCAGTGTAAAATTTCATCATCAAAAAATTATGAAGTGTTTCCGTCCTACATTATTTTGGTGGTGAAAGTGGCTAACTGTTACAAAATGCTTGGAATGCCTGATGCTAAGGTGACTGGCCCTTATTCAAAACTCAGTAACTTCACCCAGCTGGTATTGCATTTTCAACGGTATGAAAATATATCTACATGTTATTTCCCAGCAGAGCTGAGTGAACACCAAGACCGGGCCTTTTCTTCTCTGCTGTACAAGTGTCCACCTTGGTGGAGATGCATGATCTCCACCACTTCTTGCACTGGTGTGATTCCATGGAGATGTCAAGATGCAGGTGCAAGGGAAAGCTAGTTTGGTGAGCAGAATTTCAGATCCTGACACTAGTGTAAAGACAGCCTTTCTCTCCTGGAGGAACTGCAGGCAGGGTTTGAGTACATCTGGCAGCGTCCTGGGGAACTCTGCAAAGCACTCTTGCCAAGTGCTTAGGATCTGATCTAGGGGAATGTCCTTAATCATGCCATTAACGTCCCACCACCTTTAGTACTTACGCTGTCTTCTGAACTGGGACTTCCTCCTGTGGTGTATGCTTTCACCTCATCACTCGTCCCTACGTATTTACACCTAGCTCAAACAATGGCTCCAGGCTGGGCTTGTGAGAGGAGGGAACAGTAATGATCAAAGCAGCAGCAGCAGTTTTCAATGCTGTTGGGAAATCATGTGCTGTTTTTCTATTCTTTGTGTAAATTCTCCTGCTTTTTCCATTTCGGAGCTAATTGACCTAAGGGCAAATTGCCTATTCACCATTGCCTAACAACATATTTCTTTCTGATGATGCCTGCTCATAGTAAGTACACCAGTCCTAAATGGGAGAAGTTGGTCAAAAAGAGCTTCCGTGCAGTTTCACAAGAAGAGCTACAGCAATTAATAGCAGTTAAATATCTGTCCCCTTGACTTCACTTTGCTAGTCAAATGGGTAAGTAGCTCCCAAAGTATGCAGGACTGCACAGCTGAAAATCTTATAAAGTGGCATTACATGGAAGAACATTGACCGGCTGCATGGGACCCATCGTACCAGCCCAAGACGTCTTCAGTGCAGGCTTCAGCGTCCAACCTCACTGTGCCTTCTTCGTAGTCAGGGCTAAGATACCCTTCCTCTGAGCCACTTTATCTATCTATTGCAGGATGAGATGAACTGTACCCTGGAGGTGCTTACTTCTTTCAGTCAACTGTTAAAGGAAGCTTAGGTGATCAGCTTAGATACAGGCATCCGAAACGGACAGGTGAATCCCACATGTTTTATCTGGAGATGATAGCTCTCTGCAGACCCTCTTTATTCAGTGTTTCTGTTATGACCAGAAGACCCCTAAAAGCCTCCACATTTCAGAAGAAATAATGATTGTATTGATGAGGAAGTTCTTCACTAATAGCTACACTGAGGAGCTTTACCAAACTGCTGTGTCATAGCATAAATGTATCATACGGAAGAGCCACCCAGTAAATCAATGACGTCTAGAAGAAAAGAAAAGGACAGAAAATGCTCTTTCAAGCCAAACCATAACTAAAATATTTTGCCTCACATCAAAACGCAGCAACTCCCCATAACATTCAACCTTGTACTATATTTTGATGACGTTTTGTTTAAAAATACCTGGAGGATTACACTGTGTCAATCATCAGCCCAAGGGTGACTAATACTTTTCATTTCAACCATCTATTATGACCAGTGGGTGTCTTTTGTTAAATTATATGCTGCATGGTGATGCCTGAAGGCTTTGTCTCTTCCCACGGACCTTTCCCTGGCATTTCTATTGACATGTCAGCAGCAGCTCCATGAGATCTTGGCTTTGCTGTCGGAGCTAACTTAAGAAGTCGCCAATGCCATTTCACCATTTCGGTCTCCCACGTCGTCCTCTTTGCTGTCACGGCCTCCTCAGGGATGCCACTGCCAGAAACCAGAACCGATTTGCTTCTTTTGGGGGAGTGTTATTTTTAAGGCGGTGTGCGGCTGGGTCCTACAAACCCTTGCTGTGGCAATAGGAGCTGCCCACGGAGCGGGCAGTGCTCTGCGGTGGGAAGCCGGGTACGAGGAGCCAGGGAAGGGAGGAGAGGGAACATTGTAAGTTAGCTTCACTGGCAAAGCCAGAGTTTCCTGCAATTATGGCCTCTGTGGACCTCATGCTGTATAAAATGAAAGGGAAACTTAAACCAATTAAGCCTGTGTATTAATTGTGGAAATCCTTCTGTAGTTCTGCATTATACGGTTGGACTTGATGATCTTTGAGGTCTCTTCCAACCATAATGATTCTGTGATTTCCTTCAACAGCACTGGGGTTTTAATTTTTCATTTGAAAGGACAGCTAATTCTCCTCTATGCTTTTTTTTCCCTTTTACATTTTGGTGATAATTCGCTCTTCATTTTTAGAGTTACTTTCAAAACATAACTCCCTACTCATTGTAAAATATAACACAAAATGAAAATCCCTTCAACATTCGAATAAAAGTCATTTGGAAACTGAAGAAGAAAGCTTTCAAATGGCAGACTTCAGTAGCCTTAATGTTTGTTTAAAATATATGCTTTACACTTTAATTTTGATTTCTGTAATTTACCTCACTTAAGCCACCGTCCTCAAAGGTTTATGAATTCACAGAGAGTTTGCACAACGCATGAAGTTCAACACCAGGATAAATTTGCAGGCAGAGAGTTTGCACAATGTATGAAGTTCAACACCAGGATAAATTTGCAGGATTACAGGGAGCTGTACTCAGACCAGGGGCACAGAGGGAATTTATGCTCTCACAGCTTTCTTGCAGAAGCCCACTGTGCAGAAGTGCCTTGGCTGCATTCTGGTAACGAATGACTTCTGTACCGACTCAAGCCACGGTTACAGGTTGGTTATCACCAGATCTGTGGGCTTTTTGGGATCAGCTTGCTCTGGGTCAGATGTAAGCACACAACAATCTTCTTTCCGTTCAGTTAGCCCAAGTATACAGAAATATTTCTGTGCCAGCTTTATGCTTTTTTACCAGGTTTAAGCTGGCTACAGTACCTGCTCCACCAGAAGGTGTTCTGGGACAAAATGACTCCTTCAGAATTTTTTGAAGACATTCGAATTGACAGAGTAAGTTTATACTCAGTGCTTTGCATCCTGTCGTTGTGGCATTTCTGACTCAGCACGTAGCACATCAAGACTCTGTTCAGGGCCATACCAAAACAAGACCTAAGCTCTTGAGAAGTAAGCCCTGCCTGTCTCCTCAAGAGCCTGGTAGGCTTGCAGACTCAACTTGGACTGTGTTTATATGAGCTGGAGGCCTACGAAAGAGCAACCCAACCACCTTCATGCTCACTGCTTTGCTCCTTTCTGCTCTTTCACCACTCTGTGAGCACAACCGAGGTGGATAAAGCAAAACAAAATCTGAAAACAGGAGTTATTTCCAACGCTGATCTGTTTGATCTCATGGCTCTGCAAGGAAAGGCACCAGCACAACAACAAGGACAGTGCAGCCACAGGAACCGAAGACCAGGAGGAAAAACGTAGGATACATGCCCGTGTGCTTGGCCGAGAAGCCTTGGGAGATCCTTACATAAGCACTGCCCGTAGAGAAATGCCTGCAGAGCCACAGCCACCATCACACCAGAGCAGCTTTTCTTATTCCAGGACACAAATGTGGCGTGAGCACGTTGTCTCTCTGCTTTGCTCATCATCCCGAAGAACAGATCTCAGAAACTCGGGTGAGCATCCCCAGGTGCCCCTGGGTGAGATAAGGCACATCAGGACAAACGTGAGGAGGGACAATACTGCCTGAGGAGTTCTGACTCATACGGGGAGGAAAAAAATTTGCTCACAGCTGCTACAGATATGGCTCAGGGCCCTGTATAAGAGGAGAAATAAGTGTCACCGTTGGGTCATGGGAAGATAACTACAAGCCAGCTTAGCTGCAAGCAGAGATAGCCTGTGACAGCAGCCACACTCGGTAATTGCATGCTTTGTGTGATAGATAGCAGGACCAGACACAGCTAGCTTGTTAAAACTTAGAGCATGGGCAGTGTCCGAAAATATACCCGGGATCTTCTCAATTAGCCCAAGCATGCAACAGCATTTTTGTGCCAGGTTTATGCATTTTTGCCAGCTTTAAGCCTAGCTGCAGGACCGACAATGCCCAGTCTGATGTGAAGTGTAAGAACCTGGGCTGTGCTGCGAATTCAGTCTGGGTAGATCAATTAGGGATGTGGAATCAGCGAAAGACTGTGGCAGCAGAAAATCACCCCTCCTGGTCCTGTTCTGTTCCAGGGATGGGAGCAGCCTCCTCATGGAGGCTGCGGTTCCACGGATGTAAATCCTGTGCGGGCATGTTCAGAATGAGATTCAAAATGCCCCAACTAGGTGATGCAAATTGCTGAACTTTACTCTGCTGATTTGGATTTGTTCACAGATTTCTCTGGGCCATATTGTCCTGGTAAACTTCATACCATTTCAGCTATCAGCTTCTCGTGTCCTGCGGCTTTCGATGGGCCAGATGCTGTCTTTCTTCACCACATCCAGCATAAAAGCATAAAGATGATATAAACACTGTATGATGTTATTTTCATAAGAACATTGTCCTGTGTTCATTTGTGATCTGGATCAGGTTAGAACTGCTGGGTGCTCCAGTACTGCACAGGTGTGATATTAATTACAGGACTAAGGTTACCTAGTCTCCCTCGGCTATACTGCAATGCAATTTGAGTTAACTCTTTCACCCTAAAACGACTTTCAGGACATAGTTCCATGGTACGTAGATCTCTGTGCAATAACAACTTGAGGAATTC
>NW_009610452.1:7342-12036 GCF_000690535.1 Cariama cristata
AGCAGATCATTAATAAGAGGTAAAGCCAAGCCTGCAAAAAAATAAAGAAAAAAGCTGTTTTGGTTTTTGCTAAGATCAGCCCAGCTACCTGACCACAACACAGGGGAGCTGTACTGGCAGAGCTGAAGGAACAGCACAGCTGTGGAGCCTGGCAGGGCTTGGGGAAAGGTGGGCACCTCTCAAGTGCTGACAGTGCTGAGAGTACCGTGCCTATAAGAGGTAAAGCCAAGCCTGCAAAAAAATAAAGAAAAAAGCTGTTTTGGTTTTTGCTAAGATCAGCCCAGCTACCTGACCACAACACAGGGGAGCTGTACTGGCAGAGCTGAAGGAACAGCACAGCTGTGGAGCCTGGCAGGGCTTGGGGAAAGGTGGGCACCTCTCAAGTGCTGACAGTGCTGAGAGTACCGTGCCTTCCCACCCGGTACCGAGCAGCCGTGGAAAGTGCGCTGCCCCTGCCACTCTTCCCAGACTAGTGGGATTGCTATATTTAGGCAGTTCCTGTGTTTCAGGAGTCCTTTCAATCCAGATCCCGATCTGCTAACAGAGGAAACCATGGGGTGGACAGTGATGGCCCTGAAGCGTACAGCTAGTGGAAAGCTGCTCCTTTCGGGCCCTGTGCAACTCGGTGTCACCTACAGTGACATCTACGTATCCTTCCTTCCCGGCGCTCAGCACCAGCTACATGCCTGAGCCTTGCCTGCATGTCAGGATGAGGGAGACCCATCGGTGCGGGAGGCAGGGCAGTATCCTGGGGAGGGGGGAGGCAGCAGGATGTCACCACCAGCAGTGTGTGTACCGCTGGGCAACCAGAGCTGAAGGAACACCTCCACCTATATGACATTGAGATGCAGCATATGAGAAGCTGGGTGTGCCGGCAGTGCTCATGCAGAGCAGCCCTCACATGGAGGGGTGAGATAGTGCTGGTGGAAGCAGCAGAGGAGGAGAGGAGTGTGAGCTGGAGGAAGGCTGATGGTGTGGCATCCTTCCATATACAATCTGCTCCCAGTACGCGTTGTAATCACCAGCACGAGGAGGACTCACCAGAATGTGGAGAAAAGGCAGTTTTTAAAGCCTCCCAACCTCCCTCTGGTCTTGGGAGCCCACACACAGCAGGAGAGCTGGACCGTGCAAAGCCTTGCTGGCTACTCAGTCCTCACGTTAGCTTGAGCCTCCCTCATGGACCTTCCTGGCCAAGGCCAGAACCATTTCCCTAGACAGTACAACGGGGCACATGTCTAACACTTCACACTGTCCAGGAGGTCAAAATCACTCCCATTTTCCACACAGGGAACGGGAGCGGAGGCAGGAAATGAGATGCCCCAAGGCTACAGGATGAATCAGTAGCAGAAACAAAATAAAAATTCAGAACTTCCTGTCTCTTTACTCATCTCTTTCAATACTCTTGATGATTAAGCTCTTAAAAAGTTAGTGCAGTAGATGACCTTTGCCTCTCCGGTCAGTGATTAGGGCCCCAGTGTATTAAATGCGGAAAAGAATAAAACAAAGACAATTTCAAAGAACTGGGGAAAAAAAAAAAAAATAGAGAGCAAGGAATTTCTTTTGTGGCTAGAACATAAACGTTGGGTTCCCATGACTCCCACAGTGCCTCTTCCAGTAAGGAAGGAAGTTTCTCTAGTTCTACCCCTACGGGTCGACCAAGAGTTGAAATTGGCTTAAGCCACAGCTACCACCAAAAGGCAGTGCCAGGGTTACACTTCCTTCCCTCCATGCAGTTTCGGTCCCCCCTCCTTCTTGTCAACACAACCGCTCAAGCAGGCATGCGATGAACGCGCCCAGGGAACTGATCAATAGTAACGTTAAAAATTCTTTTCCTTTCCCAGGCTGGCTTTGCTACGAGCCCTGGCTGACTGCACAGGGACGAGGTGCCAGAGGATAGGAACAAATGGCCGGAGAAAGGGAAGCTCAGCCTCCTTCTTGCAGGGATGCTGAAACGGCTCAGGAAACTGCAGTTCCCCTGTCCCCTCCGCTGCTGCCAGCACAGCGAGCAGGAACGGGGGCAACTGCATCTGGGGGCGATGGAAAGCAGCACCCTGGCCCCGCAGCTTTCTCCTGCCTTGTTCCCGAACAGATGGAGCTGACTCAGATTTTTTGATGCTTCTACTTAGTTTGTCATGAGAAGACAGAGTCATTTACTGCTCTGCGGTGTGGGGTGACTATCCACAGGGCTGAAATTGCCTTTCCTTGCATTTCATCTGCATTATGATGTTCAATGGTCGTCTCACCCCGTCTCCTTCAGGGCTGCTGGTTTCACTCTGTGAGGAAGAGTTAAAACAGACCGCTCATCTTCTTTCCAGTGGTTTTAGGTTCGGTCTTTTAACCTTTAGGCTTACCAAACTGGTAAGTACGTTGTGCTGGCGAAGAGCATGATGAACATGTGAACAGAGTGGTTTTGGCCGCAGCCAGAGAGACTTCTTCCTCGAGAAAGCAACCCTTTCATCCCTCCGCTCGTGTAGGAAGGAAAAGGAAGGTGAGGCGGTGCGGTGCTTCACCCTGGGAACTAGCAAGAAGCTCTCCTGTCACATTCACTGCTTTATGAAAACTATTTTTTTCCCTAAACTTAGGGAATGTGCCAATTTTCAAGGATTCTCAATCCTGTCATTAGCACCTTTGCTTCTTTAGTGGTCTTCTGGTATAATACCAAAAGGAATCAAAGAACAAAACTGACTATAATAAAATATAAGCTTAAAGCAGCGAGGGGACACTATGGTGGAGCCACATCAGAGCTATAATGGTGAAAATGTGTATTTGGGCTCAGAGCCTCAGCTCTAAAAAACTCAGACTGTATTTTTCAGGGGTACAAGAAAGGTGTTACATAGTGGGTTTGGAAAACTTGGAGTTCAGAGTTTGGACTTGAAAATCTTTGCAGCATTCAGGAGTACACAGCAACAGTCTCTGACGTAGTATTACCACTATGGAAAGGGATTGCGGAGTTATAGTTGACATGTTCCACAGAAATGTCATTTTCATACTCAACAACAGTTAAAAAAGGGAGTATCAGGAGAGGACTGGAAACCAGGACATCACCATGAGGCTGCACGGGGAAGCCATCGTGAACACGATATGGAAATCCATTCCCCCGTCTTAAAAAAGAAAGCATTAGAAGCAGAAGTGGTTCAATGAAAGGCAAGTGTGGAATGGCTTCCATTCATGGTATCACTAAAAAGACCACAACTTGCTAGCTGCCAAAAACTGTGGGGGAACAGAACAGAAGTCAATAAAAAAATGAATGTAATGGAGAAAATGAATAGGAAACGATTTTGCCCTTTCCAACACGAGAACCAGCAGGGCTTTCTTGCAATCCAGCAGGTGTTGGTTCAAAGCCAACGAACAAAGGTGGTCTTCACATAACAAGCAGCTCCTTCATCTTTGGAACTGCCTGCCAGAGGACACTGTGAGAGCCAGAAGCATGTACGAGTCCATGAAGTAAACCGGCAATCTAATGGAAGGAAAAAATCATCAGAGACTATAAAATGCGGTGACACCAAACGCTGCCGAAGAACTCCCTGAACTGCGGAGGGCTGGGAGGATGCCCCGGGGAAGTATCACCGGATGGTTAAAGTACCCCTGTGCTCGTCCCGCAGCGTTCACCACCGGCTACATCTGGAGACAGGACGCTGAGCTAGACAGGCAAATGGGTCTGACCTACCAAGGCTGCTCTTATGCATAAAAAGGCAGAGTTAAATAAGCCGTGTAATGCAAACCAGGCCATTGATAATAAATCTTTGTGGAACTCCACTTCTCAAAACGTACTGCATCTCTAGACCTGATCTTAGACGGACCCAGCATTGAGCTCATTCGAAATCATTTGCCTTCTTACGACGATCGGTTCCTGTACAGAGAAAAACAGTTGCCTGGCGCAGGCCTGGGTTTCCTTTCTTTGTAAGTAAACTTCAGAGTGAAAACGAAGTACAACCATTAAACTGTTACGGTAATTTATCCTTACGCTTTCTGCTCAACAGGTTTGCTTTGTTTTAAAAGTACGCTTCTGTGATACTTATAGCTATGTATATGTAATTTTGTGGTTAAAGTAGAAGAGACAGGAAAACCTTGGTTCCCACAGGAAATGTAACTCGACCTTTTGCAAGCAGGTAACGTTTTTGCCGTATCGGTGCGATAAAGAACTTCAAGGAGAGACAAATCCTGCCAAGTTTTACACCTGCGTGCAACTGTCTGATGTGACTACTTAAGAGAGAGGTTAATGAGATTTTTCCACGATTCAGATTCTTCTGGGCGGGAATGGGGCTCGAGACAGTTCTGGCTGGCAGTGAATGATGTGTTAAAATGCCATCTTATGTGTGTTGGATCTGAGTCTGGAGGCCGGGATTCGTCTCTGTTTCTGCAGAGGTCTCTGATGCGGCAGGAACATTTTTTCGGGGGGCTTGGGGTGTCAGGGGTGGGGAGGAGAAAATGAGAGAATTTGCTGGTCATCTCACTGAAGACGGGAAGGGAAAAGACCACCCAGGGGCAGTGGGGTAGCACCACCCAATCTTGTGCTCCTTTTTCATTATTATTTCCAACAGGTCCCTCGCGATGCTGGTCGCGACACTGACCGTGCTGTCCCCCCAAAGGCACACGGAACCCCTCCCTGCCCACGCCGCGGGGCAGAAGCAGGGCGGGCTGCGCACAGCAGGCGGCGCGGAAGAGCTCGCCCCGTCCAGTCGCGTAGCCCCACG
>NW_009610453.1:0-1778 GCF_000690535.1 Cariama cristata
GGGACACCGACGGCCTCGCGCGGGCCACGGCCTCTGCCCACGGCAACGGGCCACGAAGCACCCAGCCGGACCGGAGGGGCTCTCCATCCAACTCCTTCCGGCAGGAACCGGCACCCCGAGTGCTGTCGGAGCCAGAAGGGATCCCATGTCCGCTCCCGCACAGTGGGAACCAGCACCCCGAGCACTACTGTGGCCGGGAGCGATCCCGTGTCTGCCTGCTGGCCCAGGGGAGCTGGGCAGGGCCCCTGCCTCTGCACCACTGTTACCTGGCCAAACAGCTGCTTTATCTCTCAAATAACTGGAAATGAGAAACCCCTGGCCGAGCGTTTTATCCGGAGTGATCTGAGAGTCACCCGTCATGGGCTGGCAGAGCAGCGCAGCATCTCCGAGGGACACCTGGAGAAGAGAGGTTTGCTTCGGCTGTTGGAGAGTTGGGGGTGGCTGGAAACGACAGGCCCAGGTTTGGGCTGCAAACACTCTCATTTGCACTCATCTTCCCCAGAGCTTTGAAACGAGCCGTTACAATCTAATGAAATGCCACCTGTGGTCAGTCTGACCTCTCCAGTTGCATGCTTCCGCATAACGGTTACGATGAAGTTGCAGCAATAGAGAACCGCCTCTGCTCACAGCTGAAGAACCGTGTACGGGAGACACGGTTATAGGGTGGCAGGTTGGTAGCTCCTGGAATTCACGCAATGGTGGTAGGTCCTTATTTACACTCAACAAAAACCATCTGGCAAACTAAATGGAAATGGGATGCCTCAGAGAGCATCACTACCAAGACATTCTGTGAAAGCTAAAGGTTTCTCAAAGAAATGACCCAAACTGGGCTCAGATCCTTTCTGGGTTCAACTAGTACATACGGCTTTTTTAATATCCCACGTTGAGAGCTTTCCTTGCTAGATTAAAGATAAGCTCCTTGCCATGAAGAGCAAACCTCGCTAGGAAAACTCCCCAGCTCTGGCCTCTGCCCAGCACCATCAGGGTGTGAACACAAACGCCGCCGGTCCGCAGGAGAAAAACAGCCACCTCACAGTTTGTGTTCCTGAACTCGGAATTTACAGGAACTTTTAGTAGAAATCAATAAACAAAAACTTACCACACTGCTTTAGGAAGAGCTGAAAGCGTTTACCAAAAAGCAGAAAGCTAAACATTAAATACAGTTGGGTAGCTGGTCACATTTCCAACGGCAGTTTGTCTGAAATGCTCCCACGGCTTAATTCACAATATACGAAACCACAAACGGTGCCAAAGAAGAACAACAGAGCGAGCCATTCTGCTAAAACACTCCTTGAGTCCCCTTGAATTCTGCTGGACAGCTGGCTTTCAAGATTTGCTTTATTCCTCCCAATTTGCCTTGTTCTGTTCATAAGAAAGGAATTTCCACTGTGAGCAGTCCGGTTATTTAAAATGCAGAATCAGAGGCAGAAAATGCAAGAAATATGATTTCCTCAGCTCTTCTGAAACACAGGAGCAGGGATGTTGGAGAAAACAAAATTCCTTGGCAAACCAAGGAGAGCAGCAACGCTCAAGACGGGCTGCGGGCCTGCCAACCCAGCCGAGAGAGGGAACATCTGCGATCAGAAGATCTGGGGATTTGGCTTTTGTAAATATTTTCAAATCGATTAGCCCATATCGCAGCCGATGACTGCTCGTTATTCTTAGGCCACACACATAACCATGCAAGACGTCAGCAGTGATCAGATCTCCCGAGGAGACGTGCTCCAGCCCCGGGGCCCGGTGGGGTGACAACCACCGCTGCCTCCGGGACCACGGCT
>NW_009610453.1:1822-2531 GCF_000690535.1 Cariama cristata
ACGGGTCCCACCGTCAATCCAGACTACCGAGGTCCCAAATACAGCAAAAGTCCCTCCTGAGTCAAAGACCCCCCTAAAATGCTCACATCCCTCCGAAAACCAGCGAAAGGCTTCCGAGTGCAACACGGGGCGCCGAAGGAAAGCGAGTGTGACTGCCGCGGGCACCCCACGACACAGAGCACCCTGCATGGGCTGATGTGCGCGAGCGGGGATAACCCCACTGCCACAGCCAAGTGGTAGGCGAGTGTTAGAGACAGCAGAGATGAGAAAAACGTTTTACATTCAGCCTTTGGCAGGTCTGCAAATGAATTGCCACATTAAAAAAAAAAAAGAAAAAAGAAAAAAAAACAAAAAAAAACAAAAACAAAAAAAAAACAAAAAAAAAACAAACACAAAAAACAACAACAAAAAAACCCAGAGATAAGAATATGTTGTACATTCCTTCATTATTCAAAAGCCAGCTCAGGGAAACAACAGCTAAGAGCGTATGCAATTGCTGTCTATGGGGGAGCAGACCCAAGAAAGGAACAATTTAAAAACTGCAGAAAGAGTAGTAGGAAAAGATAAATAGATGTAAACTCACCATGAAGAAAATTAAGTGAGAAATTGGAAAAATCATAAGATTCTGGGTCAGCCAGCTGGAGAAGACGTAGCTACGTAGCTACTCTGGCAGCGGCAGTCGGTAACCCCGTGACCCTGGGAAAGCAAC
>NW_009610453.1:2573-4616 GCF_000690535.1 Cariama cristata
CGCGCCCCCCGCGCCGACAGCTGGGCAGGGGGCTCGGAGGCGGCACACTTTGACGTTACGGCCACCACAGCCTGGCTACGACGCCGAGCCTGGCTGAGATTCTGCGTGTGCGGTTTGCAGCAAAACCCTGTGCTTCGTGCAGCTCCGCAGCTAGCTGCAGGAGGAAGGAATCCTTTCCATACGTGTCTTGTAACGTCAGGCACTGTTCCTCCCGCGATACAAGATTTACAGTCGCTCAGGCAGCGTTCTCTATCAGGCACCAGCCTCCGCGGTGCCAGCGCGTGAAGGCAGCGCTCCGTGTCAACGGAGAAGTCTGTTGCACAAAGTGCCAGAAAGATCTCCAGGGAAAGGTATTTTTGGGATGCTTTCTTAATATAAGATTGGTCTCCAAAACGGTCCAATCGTCACCGGCCCCGGACATTCACAGCTCTCTGCGCCGGCGGGAGACACGGCGCTGTGCCCAGCCCCACGTGCCAACCGGCCCTGCTCCCCACCACGCAAGGGGGCTGCAGCAGAACAACAAGCACCCCCGGCTTACGGCACACAGCACATCACCGACAGCGGCTCGTGCAGGGTCCCGAGACGAGCTGATCCTCAGGGGCGTTTCTGTTGAAGTTCTGGAAACACGGACCTTCAGAAACGCTGGAGTTCATACAGTCACCACCACGGCAAGACCAACTCTTGTTCCTTGAGGGAGCTCTCCGTTTCGGCTGGAAACTTATACTCACCGGTGTGCCAGTGAAAGAGTAAAGTGAAGGCAATTCCCCAAGCCTTGTCAAGACTTCGGAAAAGTGTTGTTTGGGTTGATGTTGATATCTTGGCCACTAGATTGCGGTAAGTCTCATTCCTTCCTCTCCTAGGCTGTTCATCTCATCCATTCTCCAGCGAGGACAATGCTGGCAGCCACGCACAGAGCCCGAGAACGATTACATGCATCCAAATAGCATACGTCTGACAACACGGATGATGTAGTGTTTTACAAAGAACAAAATTATTTGGGACAAACCGTGGCCAATTTCAGCACTCCTATTAGAAGTAACATGCTTATGTGGAGAGGTCAATACAGAGACAGTACACTCAGCTCCAGTTCATTATTAACATGCCGCTACTTCAACTGGTCCCACCCTCAGCTTGCTGAAGGATATTTTCCATATGGTCTCATTTTTTAAATATAACAATTAAAGTCTAGATGAATGCCACTAGATCAACGCAACTTTTACCAGTGGTATTCATTCTCATTATTCACTCATTCCTTGTGTCTTCATACAGTTCACGTATTCACCCCTGCAGCAGAATCTCTTCAGTTTCAGGCATTTACAAATACCATGTTGAAATCCCAGCCCCAGCTGAGACTGTGGCAAAACTCGCACCAGCTCCAATGGAGCTGGGATTTCATCCTTTGGCAGTAAATGGAGCAAGTGAGACAATCTTGCTCTCAGGCAGTTACTTTGCAAGCCTCCCCCTCTTCCAGTATCCCCTGGCTCCAATACTTCTCACCTCAGATGCTGATAAGGGCCAACCTCCCTAACTGGCATCAACCGCAGTGGAAACCAACACCAGCACAAGTACAGTGCGCATACTGCTACTTTAGAAATTGCTTTCTTCATAAATAGCAAAACATCTTAAAAATCAAAATATATCTGATTGAAGCAACTGCAGGCTAAGCAGCAGAAGGTACGATGGTTCACAGCTACATTTACTTTTGCTTGTCCCATCTTAGGTCAAAGCGCCACACGAGATGAGCAGAGGCGTTTTTTGCTGCTGTACCTTCACCGCGACGCTCACCCAGTCGAGTCCCGGCAGAGCCTGTTGCCAGAAGAGGTGAGACCGCGTGCGGGAGCCAGGACCAGCCCCTGGACCCCTTACAAAGTTCACATATGGGCAACGCATGACAAGTTTAGGGTGGGCTTATTAAATAAATGAAACAAACCCAATTCTACATGTGCAAAAACTGGTGAAAAACAGGCGGTGGAAAAAGCCGGATAGTTAAGACTCGTGAAGGTGCGTGGCCTGAATTGAAACACGGGAGACCACAGGAGCCAA
>NW_009610454.1:0-213 GCF_000690535.1 Cariama cristata
TTTCCGCAAAAAGAAAAGGTGGGGGAAAAAGAAATAAATCATTTTATAAAATACATTCTTGGCAGGGGATGAAATTTTAATGCAGCTCATGCTTTTCTGAAAACACCCTGAATAAGTCATTAGCCAGACCCTTCGCTAAGATGGATTTGCCCCCCGAGGACAAAAAGAATGAAAATGTGAAAAGCTGGCGCCCGCGACACGCAGGTCTGCTGC
>NW_009610454.1:375-681 GCF_000690535.1 Cariama cristata
ACAGCGACTGGCGGGGAGCCCAGCCCCAAGGCAGAGAGGTGAGGAATTACCATATAGAATACATTTAATATGCTGCTTAGATTTTTAACATAGATTTTTTTTTTATTTCTGACATTGGCGAGTCATTTATTTAGCCCAGACAATAAAATATATATATAAAAAAAAAGAACATCTATGGTATGTGCCTGCTGATTCTAACAATAGTCACAATATTAGGGCCCAGTGAATGTTATTATAGAAGAGTCTCTTAGGTCCATGTCATACATACATTATGAACTTACAAATAAATAACTCTACAAAAATCCT
>NW_009610454.1:716-1730 GCF_000690535.1 Cariama cristata
AAAAGAAAAAAAAAAAAAAGGCTCCTTCTGGTGATGACAAATTAGGAATTGCACATTTAGTTGGAGGAATACATTACTGGTGCATCACCAAAGTCAACCACTAGGCAACAAAAAGACGTATCATATGAAACAATTTTTTTAATTTTTATTTTACATATTTATACATAAAACTTTCAAGGTAACTCTCTGAACCCAACCGAATGTTAATAGCACATCTAAAAATGAATGTCAGGTAGTCAACATTCACAAAATGTTGAAAACTGATTAAAATATACGTATTACCGAAAGCTACAACTTCACTACGAGGCAGGCATGTATTTTGTTTTGACTTGTATAGCACCGTCAAGTACAGTTTCTTTATTTTAAAACTACAGTGAAGAATAAAAAAGTAGTCAATGGTAAAATATCGTTCAACCGAAAATCTCTAAACAAACAAAAATAAAGTTAAACTACCCTCTCTTCTCACCCATGATTTATAATGTTATAAGTACTGTACATTTTTTTTTTGTAATAACATTATTAAAATGCCTGATATTTAGTGGCACGAGTAAAAAAATTAAAATAAATTAAGAAGCAGAGGCCAATCACCGGACATGAAGCTTCAGACATGGTCAATGACTAACACTGGTTTTTCTCGTGTGCCGCCGTGGACGTCAGCGCTTGGACACAGACAGAAGCCAAATGAAGTCTCGCCCGAGCTCCGCTCCCGGGGCTCCGGGGTTCATTTCGCCGGCATCTTCTCTGCCATGTGCTTCTGCTGGCTTTCGGCGTGCCTGGGGCGGGGAGGAAAGAAACCGCGTTATTTGTCGCGCCGAGGGGAGGTGGAAACCCAAACCCCACGCCAGGCTGTGCCCCGAGCCAGCATCTGCCCCGCCCTGGCCGCCACCCACCAAAAGAACGTTTTCCCAAGGGAAAATAAAACCCGGCACTGAGCGAGGGATGCGCGGTCTCTGCCCGGGCTCCGTCCCGGCGGGAGGGGACCGGGAGGTGGGCGAAGGGGAGAGTGAAACCCTT
>NW_009610454.1:1843-2912 GCF_000690535.1 Cariama cristata
GCCCCCACCACGCCGACCAGCTTCCAAACAAATTTCATTTACTAAGTTGCCGTTAATTGCATTTAGGAAGCAAAGCGTTTCGCGAAGCACAGGAGAAACAGATGCGAGGTGGCGTTGCCGTTCGCCTACTGACCCAGCTCCTACCCCCCCCAAACCCCCCTTTCATCGCTCGCCCTTCCTTCAGGAAAGCAGCGCCGATTCCTCGCCAGGCTCAAGTGACACCCCGCCTGCTCGTCCCCGGGGACCCCGGGCAGCACGAGACCCGCTCCCAAATCCCTCAGGGCCACCCCAGCTGGCGGAAACTTTTTCCAGGCAGAGTACCGTTCAATCTCGACCAGCTGCTAGGCAGCACCGCCACCTTTTAAAATAGAAACAAATTTAGGCCGTATTTTTTGCAAGCCTAATGTTTCAGTTTTGAAACCGTCCTCCTGGCACCCTGACAATAACCAGCGCACCTTCTTTTTCAGCTGCTTTTTTTCCCCCCAAAGCTTTCAATACTTCTTAATGTTTCTGCAGCGCATCACTAGTTATCATAAAGGAAAATGCCTCTTCAGCCTTGCTGCCCAGGGGACGGAGGCCTTTAGGAAACCCACCCATATTCTGCGAGGCTTTCTGTTTTATCAGCTATCGAACATTAATATTGAAGGGATTCAGAAATTCTCCCATCAGTCACGTCCTCCTGACGGCGGGGGCAGACCGGCGCTCGCTTACCCCAGCGAGAGGGGCAGGCGATGGGAGGAGCTGCCTGGATTTTCCTTGGATGCACTGCGGCTTTCCCAGGCTCTTATCAGGCTTCGGAAAAAAGAAACACCAACTCCAGAGCGTGCACCAACACCCGCGTTTGGGGAGCTCTTGAAAGCTGCGGACAGTCTCCAGAACCCGAGTGCCCTGGTTTCTTGTTTTGGAGGAGAGCGCAGCAACCTGCTCAGCCCTTACCTTTGATGGCAAAAGCTTTAGTACCAAAATTCTGCTAAAAGCAACCCCCTACGCGCTGCCGATGGCAAGCTGGGACCTGCGAGGGGGGGAAAATACCCCGAGGAGCCTCCTTCACCTGGTCAGATCCTCAATG
>NW_009610454.1:2967-6381 GCF_000690535.1 Cariama cristata
GCACCAGCTCCTCATTCAAGCCTGGCACCGGAGAGAAAGGGGGTGAGTTTGTGATATCCCAGGGAACCCCGGTTTGGGACCCGTACATCATCCTTCCCCACCGCGTTACACGTAAGCTGGTGCGGAGAACCAGGAGGGACCTCCCCAAAGGATGCACGTTTTCTAGGATAAACCACCGCATGCAAGCGGTTCCTCTCCTGAAATAGCTTAACGCGGCAGCAAAAATAAAGATGAATTTTGTAGTGCTTGGAGTCCCACTGGTTCAGCTTTCGCTCAGTTGTGGGCGATAACCCTGAGGAAGAAATAGGCTGCAGCAAGCAGCCGAGCTGCTCGCCCCAGCAGCCTCAGGTTTAGCTTTTTAATTCCCAGCGGCGACGCAGAACGGGCTGCCCAGCCCTCCTGCGTTGGGGTTCCTGCCCAAACCGGCCCCTCTGCTCAAGAGAGATGTTCGTGACATTGGATTCTTGCTCGGGGTTGGGTCAAAGAGCAGGGACGAAGAAGAAAACAGAAAGGACCAGGTGGAAAAATGAATCCCTGAGGGCTGTACCTGCCCATCACTCACTGCCAGCGCTGGTGTTCAGAGCCCTTAAATACAGCTGTACTGGGCGAACGCCTCTTCAGCTTGGGAAGCAAGCTTGCTGTTAACGACATTAATGCTTACGCTCCCATACTTGGGTGCTTTCTGAAGTGAGGCTAATTAATGAGCATTTTTTTTCGCCTTGGCAGCACAAAGTAACAAATCACGACTCAACGGCGCAGCTCTGCATCCTCCGCAGGGCTGGTTCCAGAGGGATGCCCATTAACCAACATGGGTAGGGAAGGAGCAGCTCAGCAGCCCCCAACCAGCCTTTTTTTTTTTTCAGACCTACAGCCACCAGAGAAGTCTAACCCCAAAATGGTTAATTAATTAATTGGTTGGAAGATGGAGATCCCCTGGGGAAAGAAAACCCTGGATCTTTTGGAGAGAGCAGAGGCGAGGCGGCGGGGCACTGCCCCCACGGGCAAACGCAAGGGCCCACGAAACGTGTTACGGGGCTGCACGGCATCGTGTTCATCGGGGAGTGGATTTACCCCGGGATGTTTGCTAAACTGGAGGGTTTCTCCACCTATGGATGGTTTTGATGTCACGACACAGCGCCACATGAAGACGTAGCCATAAAGCCATGAACGGCAGGGGCTTCCAGGGCAGGCAGATTTCCCAAGACTATTTTTACCCGACCAGGTTTTGAGTTACAAGCGGGGCGTTAGGTGCTGGTACAATGCTCCAACCCTCCTCTCTTATGGAGCCAAGCAAGCGCTTTAGGAGAAACTGAAAAAAGGAAAGAAAAAAAGCCAAAAGGAGCCAAACCTGGAGAGAACTCCATCTCCAAGTACCGCGGTGCACCTCTTCCCTATATTCCTGTTATCGGACATTTACCAACATTTCTATGTGTATCCGGGAGAACTGTTCTTAATTAAACGGGAGACACTAAAGAATAATTACACAAGTATCACTTACTTTCTATCTGTGAGTGGAGATCATTGACTATCACTTGTAGCTGCCCGATAGTCATGTCTCTTAGATCAGTGGGCTTCAAACTTCTCTTCATCAGGCATTCACTTATATGAGGCATATGTGGCAGCTGAAAAGAAATTTTCAATTGTTTTACCGTTTTCTTCAGACTATTTGTATTTCCGAACACTATCAAATCAAGCTGAAACATCTACACAACATTCGACCCAAGTCTTGCGATCTCCCAGCGTCGGCAATATACTGATGTCGAGGGAGGCGAGGGCTACGGCGAGCAGCGTTGTACCGAGGCAGGAGCGCTCCGGGATGGACTGGGATGGGATGGGATGGGATGAGCAGACTACTACTTTGAGGATGAGCAGCATCATGTCGGTCTCAAGGCAGTTACAACCTTCACACTTCAGCATCTCATTCCCTGCATCTGTCCCGCTCCTGTAACACCCCGATAAGATGACCCATGCCGACTCTTCAACTCCTGACAGCCAGTCCCTATCTCCACTGCTCCTCTGCATGGCTACAAGCACCGCCGGCCGGTGTGCACGTCTCGACAAGCAAAAGCAAACAGCAAAAGGGCTGGCGTTACCCCCACGCACCCTCCCACCGCCCCCACTTACAAGATCCGCTACTGGTGATTTCTTCCTGTTCTGCTTTTCCACCTCGACCTGCATTTTGGCCATGGGCTTTGCCATAGCCAAGGCCATTTTGGCTTCAGCTTGGAGTTTCTTTTGCCTGGTGAGGAAATCCATGTCGTCGAGGGACTCCGACTCTTCCTCCGTCGTGTCTCTGTCGGAGTAGGACGAGCTCTGCTTGCTCTAGGGAGGCAGACAGGCAGCCGTTACAGCCCCGTCACCTCAACCGTGCCACAGCAAAGATGTTTGCTGTTGGCCTAACATATTCTTGTGCACTTACAAGCGGTGTCGCTTCTACAGAAGCAGTGGAGAGCACAGATTTTTTTTTTATTTTGATCCGTAAGATTATCTTTAAAAAGCAGAGTAATTCCCAGATAGGCCCCCTTGACTATCAATAGCAACTTGGGCACTTGAAACGGAAAGAGGAGCCAGCCGGATCAATAGGTGCTGAAGGGACAGACTGGTTAAGCTGGAGGAAAGCATCTGGGGCCGCGGTGTTATATTCTCAAAGGAAAAGAGAGGAGAGGAAAGCTGGTGGGAGCTGATACCGCTTCGTATCCATTACTGCCCTGATAATTATCAGAGCCAAAAAGAAAGGGAGGAAGGAAGGAAGGAAGGAGGAACGCTTCCACGTGACGGCATCTGCTCTACAGCAGCTCCGTGCTAGCCGGGGGCGATCTGCTATCTGCCCCTCAGCATCTCGCCCTTCTTTTATTGATGGCTGAAGATGCTGCTCTGGGGTTTAGCGTTGCTATTTTAACGGGATCAGCTCTTTATCAGTTCCCATTATGGATGCCCTGTGGTTTCCACACTCCAGACCCTCTGCGGGACGGGTTCCCAGACCTACCATGGGCGACAACGGCGTGTCCAGGCTGGTTTCTGTCTTGCTGTCGTCGGCATCGCTGTCCTTGTCGCTGCCGCTGTCGTTCACGAAGCAAATCTGCAGGTTCATCCCACTTTGTAATCTGTGGGGGGAAAGGGAGAGGTGACACCGCAGCCCCCTCATGCTGCCACCGCCGCCGGCAACCCACGGCTCTCTCCGCTGTGCCGACGGGTTCTGCCAGCAAGATGCCGCAGCACCGTCAGCAGTTTGTGTTTTGAAAGGATGCCATTGTCCTGATTTTCCATTGATCTCAGAAAAATATAACCATTTTCCCTTTTTTTTTTTTTTTCGCCCCCAAGAAGATGGTCATCCCCCACCCAAAAGCAGAGCCAGGCCCCCCCGGCCCGTGGCGGCAGGGCAGGGGCAAGCTCAACGTGGGGCCGGGAACTCAG
>NW_009610454.1:6448-6877 GCF_000690535.1 Cariama cristata
GCGTTCGTCGTCACGAGTGGCTCTACCATCACATTAAAGAAAATATTCGCTATAAAGTATATATAAAAGATAGCAAACATATTAATATACAAAACATATAAAATAGAGTTTATATATAAACAATATATACAAAATATTATTATATTATATAAAAGAATGAGTTAACAATTGAAACTATCTATTCAGAAGGGTAATAAGCCTGTTTGTGGCCAAGAGGCACTACTGTACCCCAAGAGATTACGACGGTGTTTTCTGGACCCTCTGCTCCATCACCTGATTTGGACAGGTTAAGAGCACCCGAATTCACCTCCCGGGGAATGACTGCCTCCGGCTGCAGTGGCTCAGGGCAGGGGCATCCCAGCGCAGGCTGAGAGATGGGAAAAGCACTTCTGCAGCTGAGAGCATCCCGGCTTTCGCTCACACAGCAAT
>NW_009610454.1:6896-11747 GCF_000690535.1 Cariama cristata
AGGACATCAGCCAGGTACCACGCGTTTTACCGGTGCGGGCTGATGCCCCCAGAAGAGCGTGGCACACCAAACTTCAGCCGGACCCCACCTCCCATCAGCCTCGGACAGCAAACAAGGGAACAGATTTTGGTTTTGGACAGGAGGTGTCTGGGAAAGCCCTCACACCGCAGAGCAGCTCTGCAGCTGCCAGCTGAGCCCAGGCACCCCATGGACCATGGGGTCAAGCCCGTTTGCCTCCTGTAAAATCCACTCAGGCATTGTACATCTTACAAATTCATTAAAAATTCACCCCAGAAACTAGAGATTTCTGGGGTCAACTCTATCAGCCTTCTCGGTACACCGTACTCCATCACTACCTGCTGAAGATGGGGCAACCCCCCCTCCATGTTCTGCTGCCTGTGATTCCTCATTCCCAACGGAGGGGCTTATATCAGTACTTACAGATAGCAAACTCTTATTTTCCATTTATTTTAGTGGAATTTCTTAGCCGCTATTGCCATAAAATAGATAGCATTAACAACTGAAATTGTTTACGATGAGGGTGGTGAGGCAGTGGCAGAGGTCGCCCAGAGAAGCTGTGGCTGCCCCATCCCTGGGAGTGTCCAAGGCCAGGTTGGACGGGACTTTGAGCAACCTGATCGAGTTGAAGATGTCCCTGCCCATGGCAGGGGGCTGGACTAGGTGGCCTTTAAAGGTCCCTTCCAACCCAACCCATTCTGTGATTCTGTTCTATAATTCTGTACGAGCTTTTAAGCCGTGGTGGACAGACACGGGTACCCAGGCCGGGGAGCAGGATGCACCCTTGGCTTGGCTTAAAATTGCATCGCGCACAAAGGGCAGAGCAAGTGCAAAACGTGGGTCCGCGACTCTCGCGCCTTTCGAGAGCGTGACCCCACCGCCTGAAACCCAGCAATTCCTGGTCTTTCCTTTCACAGGCAAGCAGGGCTCCTGCAAAGGTTCCTGTAGGTCCTGTAACAGGCAGCGTGCAATACTAACGCTTTGCCTGGACTATAAATATTAACGAAACGCCAAAGCGTTCAGGTACAGCTGGCAATTTCGGGTGGCACAGCTGCTAAACCCTGCCGCGCAGCGTTAATTAGACCTGTGCTATAATTGCAAGATAGTGGCTCCTGGTTTAGCTGTAACTACACAGAGCAAAACTGTTTTCCCTTTCAAATGACTTGCAGCTCAATTTAATTTCACAATTGTACCTCTCTGGTGTAATAACAGTATTCCTCCTGGCTTTATGCCTCTCCAAGACTTTTTTTTCTTCTCCCACACCATGGCAACAGGTCGGTCTTCACTCCCCATGTGGGAGGTGTTCGATGCTTTCCAAGTGCCATGGGTTACTCCCCGGCAGCTGAACACAAACAAGCCTTTCTGGAGTTTACATGATGTCAAAATTTTAAAAAATCGGAATACCTCAGGTACCCGTGCTATACAATGTGCCAGCCCCAGGGATGGGGGTCCAGTGAGCAGAGCCTGCACGGAGCACGTGGACACAGGGGGGAGGCAGGGGGCCACATTAAAGCTCTTTTTTTTCCATTCTCTGGTGCTTTCTGTGCGTGAGATTAATTGCTCTCCACTGCCCTGCTGTCACCAGGGCTAGCTCTCAGCATCAGATCTGTTTCCGACCGACCGAAGGAAGATGCGCTTTCACAAACTCATGGTGTTTTCATCACCACGCTGCCTGACCCGGGACTGGTGGGACCATGGGACCATCCTCAAGCCCTGTCCTGCTTCAGACGTGCACGTCTGGCATCAAACCAGGCATTCAGACATTAAAATCCTCAGTATTTTGCACCTCAATGTAAAGACCTCTTTGGGGCGGGGGGGGAAATTAATCAACTATTTTCCTGACAATAACTCCAGCTGTGCATTCATGATACTTCCACCACCATTCTTGGTCTGCCCCAAGTCCAAATGCTCAGTTCAGGGCAGAGATCCTAAATGAAAACCTGAAAGAAATCCAACTCGGGAAACTTCAGCTCATTTGCTTTGTCCCCTGAGCACCCAAGTCTCTCTTCTATACAGTTTTAAACTAATGTTTTAGCATATGGTTCACATTTATTTACGACTATTGCGTTTGGAGCATGAGATGTTTTTCTAAAACAAGGAAAATTCAAGACTACGGTTGCAAGCCAGAACTGAGGGCTCCTCTGAAGGGCAGAGGGTCTCAGGACGTCCCGCTGGAGGCATCTCACCCTTTTTCAGCCTCCAACGAGGTTTTGGGCCGCGGGGCCGCCCGGCTTACCGGGAGGAGAGGCTCGGCTTGCCGCTCTTGCTGCAGCTGGTGTAAAGTCCGGGGCCATCGTCGAAGAAACTGCCCAGAGCCAACTTCTGCCTGATGGACTCCCGCTCATTCTTCTGGGCCTGAAAGGGAAGGGTGACAAGAAAGGATGAAGCTGCCGGTCAGGCCAGCGCGTAGGAAGGACAGTTGTCCCACCAGCCCCACCGCCACGCTCGCGATGCTCAGCGTCCCCCACGCCTGGTGGCCCACGTAGACCATCCCAACAGGGAAGCCCACCCGCATCTCTCTCTCTCCACACACGGACAGATACATATCCAGACATACACCCCCCCACCTGATATATACCTAACATATAGACTGACATCTGTACCTATATCCACGTACAGCCACCGAGGCCACTCTTGCACCATCAGCATCTTCCACTTCCCTGAGCAGCCTCCAAAACCACACAAACCTTCTTCTGCCAACGTGCTTAGAGATGTATTTTTAACCACCATCATCAGATTATCCACAGTTTTAAAAACGTATTTTCACATACATGGTTTTTTTGAATAAGGGCAAACTACAAAGTGATTTGAAATTAATCACCGATTATGGAGATGACTGTGCAATCAATGTGCAATAAATGAAAACCACAGATCTAGATTCAAAATTAGTACCAGTACCATCCCGCTGTCTGTCACTAATGGATTATGTGCCAACGCTGACAACAAAGTCATACAAGGTGGCAAGTTATTGATAGAGGGAACATTTTGAAGCCTTTAAACATTTCATTTTAACACACCACATAATACTTGATCAAAAATACACACAAAAGAAAACATAGCGGGCAAGCACGGGCTGCTTCCACGGTGTTAACTAATACAACTGCGCTTCCCGTATTTCACCTGAGTAAAAATAAAGCACCTTTTTGAATACAAAGAGGTAAGATATAACAAAATGCCAATTATTAACTTAAAATAGCTAATAATTTAATTCCAGCTCCAGTGCTGACTACATACATTGCCTTATCACACTGCCCATTATCTTGTCTATCCCTTACCAAAATGCATACTTCATTTGTGACCTAACTCCTTTTCTTTAAAATATTTAAAATATTAAAAACACCCCTCATGGCATCAAGCGGTACCGAGTCTTCAGGTTCAGCTCCTGGTCCCCAAAGTTCTACCCAAGACTGCTCAACTATGTTTTTCTACTTTGATTTTTCAGGTTTCAGTAATCGATGCCTCGATCACACGGAGGCAGTTAGATGTAGAAGAAAGAATAGCCAGCTCTGCCGGTGAAGGGAGCACAGTGAAAAAAAAAAAAAAGAAGTAAAAATGAGTGAGAAATCACTTTTTAATGGACTGAAAGCAGAGAGGGGGTTGCCCGTGCCGGTTCCTCGTGCCGCCCCTCTCACGACGCATCCCCCGGCGAGTGCCAGCTCCATCCCGCAGCGCATCCACATCTCAGGAACTCACGGATACTCAGCCTCCCCGTTTTCCCAACTGGGACGATCCTCTCCCACACCTGCCCCTCTACGTCCGATTTTCCTTGTGTTCCGACAGAAATCAGGAGCCCAAAGCCAGGAGAGCAGATCCCAGCCTCCACGCCAGCCGGGACCGCTCCCCCCTCAGCATCACACCCACCCACCCCGCGGGTGCTGAGAACTACTCTTCTTTGCATTAAAATACACAAAACTAAACCCAGGTAAATGCAGACACGCTTTCACATATTTACCCCTCTCAGGTGGGGCTGTCTCTCCAGATCTTTTTAAATTTGGCTCCAGTTTTCCCACCGAGGCGCAACTGCTCCCGCTTTGAGATCTGTACGTTTAATCAATGTGCAATTTGTTTTCTCCACCGGGTCGTTACTGAGGACAGTAAATAACAGTGCTCCCAGGACTGAGCTCAGAATATCCCATTTGATAAACCAGACACAGGCTAATGACCATAAAGAAATCAAGAGTCCTACTTGTTACTGTAAAATAGGGAACAGTGGCTAAGAAACAGAATATACCTAAGGGAGCTGGACCTTGGGCTCGAGACGAATTACCCACCCGCTGCAGTGCACGTCCTGACCTGGGTATTGGGAACCATCAATTGAGAAGGAAAATGGCAAGCGGTTTTCTGGCTATCAAATAAACTCACTTGGTATATAAAAAATAACGGATCAAATACTCAAAACACAAAGGTACTAGCACAAAAAACATAACCCCACGTTATTATGTATGTATTTCTGAAAGAGGAGTCTGGTGCTGAGCTGAAGCCAGGTTCAGACAACTATTTTAGACAAAAGGCGGCTTTTTATTTTTAAGGCAAAACAGTTTTGGGCGGATGTTTTCCTTCTTACCGTTGACCTCCCAATTCGGAAGGTCAGCAGCTACCTTTGTTGGCGTACACAAACCAAAGCACAATGGCAGGTCGTGGCCGTGACTGCCTACACGTCAAACCCTTTCCCCGACCGATCCGGTCAAGGCAAAGTGCCAGGAGAGGCTGAGCCTTTCCCCACGGCGGACTCAGCCCACCGCTTCCCAGCCCCAGCGCCCGCTGGAATGATTACTCCTTATAAATCTATTGCAATCACCTCTCCGGTGTTCCCGCATTACACACAACCATTCC
>NW_009610454.1:11776-12059 GCF_000690535.1 Cariama cristata
ACCCTCGCCGTTTCGTCCGGTCCCCCCCCGCCTCCGACATGTGCCGGCACCCAGTCCATCCCCGACATGCTGCGGCACCTTGACACCAAAAAAAAAACCCTACGTTTTTGGTTGAGCGCCTGAATTTATCCAATATATGCCTTCTCCCCACATGACCCCCTCCCTGGGGGCACACGGAGATACTGCTGGTGCCCCGGGCCCTCCCCGAACGACTCGGTGCTGGATGGAGAGCAGACGCCCCTGGCAGTGGGCACAAGATTTATGCCGTTTTCTGGGAAAACGA
>NW_009610454.1:12138-12408 GCF_000690535.1 Cariama cristata
ATTTCGCGTGCAGGCATCGGTACCAGCAGACCTTCCTCGTTACAGACATCACCCGAAATCGCACGTGGAAGATTTATCCGGCGTTGAGGTGTAGCAGCGATTTGCCTGGCTCCTGGCTGTGCTCTGAGACCCCCCCCTTCCTCGTTACAGACATCACCCGAAATCGCACGTGGAAGATTTATCCGGCGTTGAGGTGTAGCAGCGATTTGCCTGGCTCCTGGCTGTGCTCTGAGACCCCCCCTTGGGTAGAGCAGCACGCCACTAATAACC
>NW_009610454.1:12596-14007 GCF_000690535.1 Cariama cristata
CTGTGATGCGAGGGGTTAAACCGGCACGAGGCTGGATGCCAGGGTGATCCGCCGGCACCAGATGGGGTGCACAGCATCACCAAACAGGGTGCACAGCCCGGGCCGGGCCCCCGCCAGGCCACCGAGGCTATTTTTGCCAGGGTCTGTCATTACCAGCCACGGACAATTACTATATTTAAAGTTCCCGACTCATAGGCAGTGCCTTATTTTATCTCTGTGAAGTCCAAGGGCTATTATTGGATTTACAAACAGAAACTCTACCCACAGAACATTCGGTTTTATCTCCTTTTTCTTCAGGGGGAATTTGCTGGGAAACGCAAACCCAAGCCCAACTCAGGTATTTCAAGCCACGTGGCAAGTTGCCTTAAAGCCCAGGGGTCTCGAGATACGAGAACGCGTTTGGAAAGAGCTCTTCACGTTTTCTTTATCACAAAGCGATACGGAAACGCAGAGGGAGGAAGGTCCGCTGCCCCGTGCCGGTGCGTTAAACATCACCGAGCGCTTCCCTGTCCCGGCACCCGAAACCCAGCGCCCCGGCAGGGTGTCGGGCAGCGTTTCGGCGGGTAAGAGGGTGACTGTTAGCAGACAAAAGACTCCTTTTTGTCCCTTACCTTTTTATAACTCCCCTCCCCGGCCGGCGCGGCTGCTTTCCTGATGACGTCACCCATGCCATCATCGTCCCGACTCATCTCCTTCTTCGCTCCCGGGTCCTCACGTGGCCGCTGAAACGCTCTCGCCGGGGCATCTCAGTCCTTCCTCCGCTCTTCAATCAGCACCATGGGATCAAGCGCTTGCCCCTGAAGCCAAGACCAGGGGCAGCCCACCGTTCCCCGGGTCAGGATGCTCCCCCGCTCCCTCCCGTCCGCTCCCCAGCACCTTGCTTTTCCCTAATAAAGTCAAGAGCAGCGCCGGAGCCCCGGCCAGCGGAGGAGAGGGAGGCGAGGGCTGCACGGGCCAGGCAAGCCGCGTCCTCCTCCAGCCACTGCCAGCGCCGGATAAAAAACGCCCCGAGGCCTCACCGAAAAACACAAGGGCAGGAAAAAAACCCGGTGTCTGATGTCAAAATCCAAGCTTGGTGGAGTGGTCACAGCCGGAACGGGCAGGAGGAAGGGGCTTTCTCCTGGGGTTTTCACCGTGGAAGTTATCCGAATGGATTCCCAGCGGTCGGAGGAACTGCTCACGGCTGGGGCTGTAAGCTGGGCTAGAGTCGGAGCGGTCCTCAGCCCTCGCAGGGCTGCGGGAGGATGGGCAGTCACAGCAAGGTCCAGCACAAGACGAAATTTTCACTCGACACAAAAAACACCCGAAAGGACCCCAGGGAGCTACTTCTGGGCTAAAGTGGCTTCTTCAAGCGCAAAAAAAAAGTTTCTAGGAATTAACCACCAGAGCTCCAACAGGTGGCCAGCCGTCG
>NW_009610454.1:14040-14872 GCF_000690535.1 Cariama cristata
CTGGTCCTTTCTTGGGGGGGGCCGAGCACCCCAACCCTGGCTCCTGGGGGGTTCTGTGGGCTCGGCAGCCCCCAAACCTGCACCGCTTACACCTCCAGCTCGTGCCTGCCTAGAGATCCAGGCTTCACAACACAGCCCCTGCCCCCCAACCCCGCACAAATCCTGCTCGGTCCCTGCTGAGATCCCACCTGTGTCGCCCCCATCACGGTGGGAAATGTTTGCTCCGGATCAGCAGTGGGTGGGCAGCGAGGGGCAGAGATCACACGCTCCGGGCAGGCATTTCTATAGGGAATCCTTAGAAAGATGGAATTTATGGCACAGTTTCTCAGGGATCCTCAAGACGTGGCACACCAGCACCAAAAGTACTGATTTCTGCTGCGGCACACCTATGCTGCACACTAGATGAATAATTTTAATAGCCCTACAAAGTTTACATGTTTAAATGATATATCCAAGTCACACTACCACCATTTCACCCCAAATGCATGCTCTAGTTAGGTTACCAGCTCTAACGACATACACATTATGCATCACGGCATTACTCTACTCTGAAGTTTCAGGAAAAAAAAAAAAACACAGGATTTTTTTAAGCAGGATTTTTTACAACAGGATTTTAAACAGGATTGTTTAATTCCACTCTTGTCCCAGGACACTGCTTTGTAACTATAATTCCCAAATGAAACAAAGTCGTTCTCTGGATATTTCATTATTTTTAGTTCCCCTCCACCACTGACTCATTGTGTCCTTTCCTGCTGTTGCTAAACTAACTTCCTCTCCCGGCTGCGGGGATGGATCCTGACACAATAAATCCGGAGACAAAAAAAAAATAATA
>NW_009610455.1:0-349 GCF_000690535.1 Cariama cristata
CGACCCTCGCTCGGGTCTGTTTGCTCCCTGTGCCGCTGCCTCCAGCCGTGTCCGGGGGGTCCCAGGGCCGGTGCAGCCCTCCCTGCTGAGAGAGGAAAGGTGAGCCGGGGCTGCTCTCTGCTCCTATCACAGCTGTAAAAATACCTTTTTCTGTCTGCGTGCATAGAATCATTTAGGTTGGAAAAGACCTTTAAGATCATCAAGTCCAACTATTAACCTAGATGAAGGGGTAGTTTGCATACTGGGGGCCATAACCTGTAGTGTGATGTACGTATTTTTCTTGTTTCCTCCAAACATATTTAGAGGATTAGAGAAAGCCCGCATCATACAAGGGATATAAATGTTATTA
>NW_009610455.1:383-1038 GCF_000690535.1 Cariama cristata
CAGGCTGCCTGAAAAGTGTGCAGCCAATAGTGTTTTAAACACCCTGGTGCAGTTATTCATAGAAAATACTTCTTTTTTTTTTCCCCCCTTTTTTTTCCCTAGCGTAACCGTAGTCATCATTCAGCCTTATAACTATAATGGATGATTGCTAGAAGCCTTCCAAACAAGCCAGCACAATAAGATACAGACGGTTAACCCACATCAATTCTCTAAGGAAATTTCATGTTGGGCCCTTTAATATGCTCTTCTTGAAATTATTCAGATAAGTCAGTGCATAGGGCACTGCTGCAGGGAAAAGACTGAACCTGGAACAAAGTGGAATGAGATTTGAAATAATAAAAATGAAGAAAAAACACAGAGGCAAGCTTCAGGTACACCTCAAAAATTCAAATGAGCTCATTTGCAGAGCTAAAAATTTCCAAGGGACTCAAGTTGATTCAAAGAGAAATGTATTTAATTTAAAACAACTCACTTCAGGGAGCTCTGCACTGGGATGAAATGTATGAAATAATTGATCAACCGGGGAGCAAGAAAGGGAGGGAAAAAAGAAAAAGAAAAAGGAAAGTAAGAAAGGCATCTGGCTGGTGCGTGGAGCTGGAAAGGAAACACGGTTTAGCATCAGTGCAAGCCCCCTGGCCCCGGCCGGGGCGGCAGG
>NW_009610456.1:0-4955 GCF_000690535.1 Cariama cristata
TGTGCTCAGCCTTGCTACTGAAAGGACATGGGGGCATAGAGCTGTAGCAGCCTCCCTCGCCTCTACTAGGTTTGAATTTGGGGCTACTGGATTTGGCAACTCCGAAGAAGGACAGAAGTACCTTCTTATTGCTCTAAGGGTTTAAATGTGTATTTTACTGAACAGATGTAATATGCTGACACAGAAGAGGAAAAAGCACATTGGGAAAAACCTGAAAGAACAATTAATCCCATCCAGACTTTAGCTGCTAAATTCTGCCGAGCCCTTACGTTGTGTATGCTGAAGCTTTATAAACAGTTGCGATTTAATCAAGTTTGGTGGGATTTTCACAGGATCATCAAAAGACACTCCCAGTTGCTTGCCAGGATATGACTCCATGTGAGTTTTCTCCAATGCTACCACAGGGAGTCCTATGGTCCCAGCTGCCCCCACACCTCACCCCACACCATAACGCGTTGCTGTGCCATCACCATCTACAGCCACTGCACTGGTGGTGGTGATACAGACCTTTCAGGAAGTTTAAAATAAGAAAAAAAAAAAATCCAAACTATTTTAAAATGCTTTATATTTTGTGCAGCCCCTCTGGCACCCAGAGGAGACCTAGGCAAAATGCAGTACAGTATGGCCATGGATGTGGTCTACCATGTATGCCCAAGGAGTCCATCCTGGATAAATGCTAGTCCAAGGTTCATCAAGTAGACAAGACCGGAGAAGGGGCAAAAACCCAGTACTCCCACAGCAGGGACTGGGGGCCCAAAGCTGAACTGAAATGGGGCTCCTAGTGATGGGCTGTGGAGGGAAACCAATGGTGATGCTGGTCAAGGCCAGTAAGGCCAGTGAGTGCCCTCAGGGCCCTTACAGGGCATGCATGAGTTTTTTAAAGAGCTTTCCAGAACACGTCAACACGGGATCTCAGCAATGAGTGGGGAAGGTGTCCCAGTCCCTGGGGAGATCCCCCAGGAGCAATTCCCCTGGGCATCTACTCTTCCCCTGCCCAGTCACCACAGGACACAGGGATCCCCGAGATGAGGTGGGGGCAGATTGTGCAATTGAAGCAAATGGAGGTTAAACTGTGAAGTTCCAGGTCATGTTCTCATTTTGAAACCCTTGCTGGGTACAAGACTTTGCAGCTTGCTGGTCTCTGCCGTTTGGTTTGTGTGAGGCATGTGGAAGTGCATCCACAGATGTGCTTGTGGTGAGAGAATATTGCTATTAGAAAGCGGGGGTGGCAAGGGGAAAAAAAAAAGCTGCCTGAACACATTTTTTTTCTCCTTTTCTTCCCTTATCTCTTTATCTGCCTGAATAAACAGTATTGGCTGATTTGGGATTCTGATGACATAGTATCTGCCCTCCCCTTTCTGAAGGTAGACGGAAGGAAGTGGGCTAGAAAATGAAATATCAGCTCCTAACCTCGGGTCAGGTGAGCCAGCTGCATGCTGCAATGGAAAGGATAGTAGTGGTCGAACTTCACTATAAAAAGGAGACTACAACTGCCTTTGAGACACACGCAGGGTGGAAGAGGTCTCAGAGAAGGAGAACTCTTGTGCTCTGTCACCGTGTGCATCCGCCTAAAGCAGCAGAGAGGTTGCCATGGCTTTTGCCAGCTACGCCGCAGTGGTAAGTACTTCTGTTTGGTATAAGTGTTAAGATATACTTGTTGCAAGAGAAAAAACAGAATGCAGGTCCCACGATGCTGTTACCTGCAAGCAACCCTTTTGGCCTTAGTGGGAGCTGAATGGGATGCTAAGTCTGATACAGCTCTCTGTCCTGAGCTTTCGCAAATGGGTTTGGTGCTTGAGTGACAAGGAGGCGATGAACTATCCATTATTTATCTGTAAGGACAGCACTGCTGATGTGGGCTTGGGAGAGACAGTCCTTTCCTCAGACACCATGCTATCAAAATTGCTGAAATTTCACTGTGAAGTGAATGTCTGTGCATTTAAATTTCAAGCTAGGTAGTATTTGTGGCACTGTCAAGTGATTTTCTTAAAAGCTTTGCATTGATCTGTCTTCTTTTCCTAAAACCCTAGCCCTGGAAATGGCCCAATCTCAGATTTCATTGAGAAAAGGGTTATTTCCAGCAGATGGCTGCTAGGTGGCCAATGTTTCCTGTCCTGAGAAAGCATATGGCTTACTAGGTTTCTGAATTTAGGTATGGGGTCAGCTGAGTCCTTATCCCATCTTGTAGATCATAAGACATTGCTGTTTGACTGCTAGGAGGACCTTTCGTAGCTGGTTGGAGAGATGCTCTTCTTGGTGCAGAGCCAACTATGAATCAGAATTTGAATCAGAGTTTAACATCCGTTGTGATGAGTATTATTAGCATCGTTGTGCTATTTGCTCATGCTGGCCCATCTCACCCAAACAGAAGCATGAAGATGGTCCAATGATGGTCCAGTCTTGTCAAGACTTGGTTCTTTGTGCTCGCTCTTTCTTGACTGAGCTGAGCTAACGACACCTTTCTCTTTTCCAGTTCAGATCATTGCTTTTGGTGCTGGTTCTAGCACTCATTGTAAGGAGCAAACCCCATGGGAGGGTAGTTCATCCTCGATCCAGCAAGGATGGTGGTTCTGTGAGGTTTAGTGAAGATTGCCTGAACCAAAAGGATCCCAAATTTCCTACAACAGTGAAAGTTGACCTTCGTATCAGCAGTTTGGATCATCCCTTTAGGATGGTCCATGATGTCAGGAACCGGTCTCTCGCTCCTTGGGATTACAGGTAACTGTTTAGTTTTATCTAAATTGCAATGGATGTGCTACACAGATGTTTTTTTGTGGTGAACAATGTCTGGTTCTCAGCGTGTGCCTGGAGTCCTGTGAATGTTGCAAACATCTCTTGACACTCACTTACAGTTTGATATTGGGTGACATTTCTTCAAGAGAAACTGTTTGCAGTGCAAGAGGACATCACTGGAAAGATTTCTAATCATCTTATCAATATTTGTCAAAGAATTATTACTTTAGGAAAAGAAAAATATCAGTACATTCTAATTTTACATTTTCATAGCTGAAAGAAATTTTTGAATGCTGAAATTAAAATGAAACCAAACAAAAATAGATGGTCCACTTGCAATTAGTTCTGTATTTCACCCAGCTCCACTCAATTCATCAACTCCTAAAGAATGATATGGCAGTATTACCCTCCCAAAATTGATTCCATTTCTAGGTAGTCATTCTAAAAATGCTCAGGATAGGGAAATTCTTTGGCCTTGTCTCATAATGAGAATACATAGGTAAATAGTATGGTCCTTTAATGGAGATAAACAAGAAGATCCTGCCAAACCGTGTTGTGCAAATACATAAACCACTTTTGTGTTCCCATCCCCAGGTTCGATGAGGACCCCAATCGCTTCCCCCAGGTGATTGCTGATGCCAAGTGCCGCCTCTCCGGCTGTGTGAATCCACTGGGGCAGGAGGACCACAGCCTCAACTCCGTCCCCATCCAACAGGAGATCCTTGTCCTCCGGCGGGAGCAGCAGGGCTGCCTGCCGACCTACCGCCTGGAGAAGAAAGTCATCACCGTGGGCTGCACATGTGCCACTCCAATCGTCTATCACCAGTCCTAGGAGGAATTAGTAGGGGAGGCAACACTGGGAAGAAGAGATATCTCCTATGAACATCCCTCTGGAGAAATCCCACACTCTCCTACCTTGCATCCCAGGAATTCAACATGACATTTCCTTTCCAATTACCAAAATTACCTCCTGAAAGTATCGATTCTTGCTGTTGTTCATTTATGGATTTTAGAATGGGAATCACTGGTAGCTGGTGATGAAGGGGAGAGAGAGGGATGGAGGAAAACTTTTGTTTGTGACTCCAGGCAGGAAGGGGTAAAGTAGTGCTTTTTTTTTTCAATGTGGCTTATATCAGTTTAGTGAATCAAATGAATTATAGTTTCAAAAGTTGTCCTTGGCAGTAAGTTGCCCTAATGTATACACGCCAACCAGCACTGCTGCAAAAAATTCCTCCTCCTGCACCTTCTTCCTCCCTTCTTCATCCCTTAGGTCCTTTTCTTTCTCTCTCTGTCCCTGCTCACTGGTGTATTACTAGTGTAAATCTGACATGAGTGTCACTGCCTGATTCTCAGCGCACTCTGGGTTGTGTCACTGCTGCTCCATGGGGAGCAGTGTCTGACTTATTTCAGGGTATTTTAGGAGAGAATTAAGTCCACTTGCATTGAGTGTTAAAACAGCAAAGAACTAATGAGTGTTTGTATTTCTATTTATATCTTCTATTTATGACTGTATTTATGGCTTTGTGCTCAGAGGATCAAAAAATGGTAAATGTTTATCTGTATTTATTCAATAACTTATCTGCTGAATAAAAATTGTATTTTTATTTAAAAGAAAGTTGTTTTATAGTAGCTCAAAATGAAAGCAGACACAGAGAATGGGTTTGTGCTGCAGTAGCACTGACAGATTTCAGCAAAGATCAGGCTTTTTCCAGGGCAGTGATATGAGTAAGAGGGAGCACAAGAGAACTTGCAGCCTAAATAGATGAAAAGATGCAAAAAAGGACTGAAAATGGTGAAGTGAGGTTATATAGGCAGTGCCGGGAGAGTTGGCAGTGGAGCCAGGTCCTGTAGACCTTGGGGATGGCCTCTAGGGATGGTGGGAAAAGAGGTGGGAGACATTGCATTGCAGAGCTGCAGCCGAAATTTGGGATGAGGGTCTAGCCTGCTTCATGTGAGCTGGGAAAGACCTCTTCTATCCTCTTCCAGACAAGATGTAATCCTTATGAGCTCTCTTCTCCTCCACCAGCTGGATAGTTGGCTGAGCAGGATGTGGTGGGTTGACCCTGGCTGGAGGCCCAGCGCCCACCAAAGCCGCTCTGTCCCTGCCCTCCGCTGGGCAGGGGAGAGAAAATACAACGAAAGGCTCCTGGGTCGAGATAAAGACAGGGAGAGATCACTCACCACTTGCCATCATGGGCAAAACAAGACTCGACTTGGGGAAA
>NW_009610457.1:0-2563 GCF_000690535.1 Cariama cristata
CCTAAACGATTCTATGATTCTGTGATTTAGAGCCTTACCAAGTTCCACTTTCAGATTCCAGCCTATTTAATTTCCACATTTTCATTCAGTTGTGGTGAGTGCATCCTGACACCCTTCAGAATATTTATCTAAGTTAGTTACTGAAAGCCACATTTATATGTGTTCTTTTTACCCATCCTAAATGTTCATGAGAAATATTTACTTTTTCTCTAGAAATGTAAGTTTCAGTTACTTATAGGCAAAAGATACTCAGCCATACTCCTATCACTGCACTTCATAGTTCATACAATCTGCATGTGTGCTGAGATGGCAAATAAGGCTAACAAGCAGTCAGCATATAAAAGATAGGCTTACCTCCAGAAGTGATAAAAGAGCAAAGGAACATTTAACCCCAGTGTGAGCCACTCTTGAGCGCACAAAAACATTATGCAGAAAAGACTATGGATAGAGTACTCCGGTAACACCAGCTAAAAGAAAGGAACAGAAATAACAAATGTCAGTAAAACACCTCTTTGATTTTAGTTACTCAAGCAGTTTTTCAGAAAACAAACCATCTCTGCAAGTCTCTTATGTGTCTGTCCCCAGACATATCTCAGTTGACAGACGGCTTGGCTATGAGCAATGAGCACAAGACGCAGTGCCAGGTTTGTTCAGGTTCTAACCATGGCTGTACTCCAGGGGCTTGTTGAGAGGCATGGGACAAATCACTTACTGTCTTAGCTGCTGCTCCAGATTTCTGTCTACAAAACATAGATTATATTACTGCCTCCCTCATAGAAGCATTGTGAGACTAAATGAATGTCTGTAAGAGTTCTTAAAGAACTAAGTTTCATTACTGATGCATTCAGAAAGGAAATAATAAAGCTATTACTGAAGCTTCACTTCTATATTGGAGGAGAGTCCTTAGAAAAATCAAAATGGTAGAAGCAGCCATTTATATGTTACATACACGCTAAAGAGATCAAATCCATTATTAAGTCAGTGTTGCAAGCTAAAACCCACTAAGACAGAAAACTCACTTCCTTAGTAAATCCATGGTTCCCCACACCACTTGTTTCACACCCAAGATGATTCTTTCTATTAAAAGAGAAAGCGAGTGGGCAGCTGGCAGAAGCAGAAACTTATGTGATGTTGATTCAGAGTAGTTATTTCTAAAGGCATTTCTCTTTTTTCATTGCTTTCCCATTTCTTAGCTGGCTTTCTTCTCTTGTTTTCTTCCAATACCTTTTCTCAGAAATCTCTATTTCTTTTCTTCAAGTCATAGAAGAGATTAATTTCCAGCAGTACATATTTCTCAAAGTTAGACAATCCCATACATAGTTCAATGCATCCCTTGCTGCATCTTGGAGTTACATCAACAAAAGTTAAATCACAACAACCATTTGAGGCACTTCTTTTGATGTAAATTCATTTTCATTTGTCAAATAATTAAAGTGAGTCCTATTTTTTAAACCAATCTAAAACCTACTACACAGCTACTCCCAATGCCTACCTACTCCCACATAGCTATGCTGCAATGAATTCCACCTTCTTGGTTCTAGAAGTCTTTCCACCTGACATGGAAATTTTTTTTACTTTCATTTAACTTCACTACTTGAAGTAGTTAACACATTTGGGTATCTCTATGCCTACGCCTTCAACTTAAACATTCTCAAAAGCTTATCTTATGTGGATGATAAATCACAATACAATTACATAGTTCAGATTCCAGATGGCAGTTATTTATCACTGCTGGATTTTTTTTTTCATTTTTAGAATGTGATTTACAACATGACTATAACCTTTCCCCAAAGAATGATTCATCTTCATCACAAATTGCAGACAAGAAAGGTCTTCATGATGTACATCTACCCACTAAACATCACAACACTTAAAAGCATATTACATTCATTATCACATATTTGATTTCTGATTCCAACACAATCCACAAACTTAGCAAGAACACAATCCTGGTGCCTGATCAGTGGGCTGGCTGGTAATAACAGAGAAGGAAACCCATGGTGGAAGTTTATGCAGAGCTTAAAAAACAAAACAAAACAAAAAATATATGCTGTGAAGCTAGAAAGGAAACAGAGGAAGCAGTGGGCTCTCAGAAACAGACTCACTTTCCAGCCACAGTTTCTGGTGTAAATTAACAACAAATGGGTCATTTATGTCTCTTCACCCTTTTCTTGGAATTATATTTTCTTGCAGACATAAATAAATAATCAGTGCTGACCACAGTTTCTGAAGGGAATTCATGCAAAGAAAACAAAGCCCAGCTTGCAAAGCCAATTACAGTTTATATTCAGGTGATTTACCTAAGAGACCAAATCTAAAAGGAGGCGAGGCAATTGAAAGCATAAAGTGTAGAAAGGCACTAACAACAAGGCTTGTGAGGAAAAGTGAACTGAACAACTAAATAACTAAAAAAATAACACTGCCTCAGTTCTTGGCTATAACAATCTTCTGCAGTTTGACACAATGTCCTCTGAAACCAATGGAAACTTTCAATCAGCTTTAGCAAACACGAGATTCGGCTCCTGGAGAGAAGGAAGCTTGCTGAGAAATCTTTGTTGTTCCT
>NW_009610457.1:2594-22742 GCF_000690535.1 Cariama cristata
AGTCAGCAATAGTAACTTCTGTGACACAGACAGTTGTGCAATAGGAATGAAACTAATGTCTTTAATTCATTCCTGGGAGAGCATATGAAGCTGTCAGGCGGTAAACATGTTAGGATATAAACAGTATACTTCTATTTTGAACCAGGAACACCCTGATTCAGGTAACAACCTCTGCTTTCTGACATAGCTCACAATGAAGTCTTGAGATGGTTACAGAACACAGAGTTGAAGAAGAATCTGGCAAAACAGCACAATTCTTAAGGGCTGCAACTTGGTCACTTTGAGTCCCAAGCTAATGAACGGCATTACAAATTTATCACTAGAAATTCTGCTGACTGACATTCACTTGTGGAAAACAATAGGAAAGCCTGAAAAGGAAGCCAGTTTCTAGACCAAAATGCTGTCCATCAGAAACCCCTTTTGCTATAACATAAGCAAGGAAAAAAACTATTACACCTTTCTAAGTTTTGCTCTGATATATATAGTTAAGTAAATATCAAAAATCCTTACTCACAATGCATCACTTGCATTTAAAATATAAAATCTTAGGTAGATATCATACTTATATCATTACTATCTCACCATAAATATTCAATACATCCTCATATAAAGTAGCACACACATACATGCACATGTAGCTAGATTCTGCCCCTCTAATTCCAAAGAAAACAGCAAAGCCTGCCTTATGTATAGACATCTAAGTTTGGTTAAACTAAAGCATGGGAAAACAAGCACTGAAGCTAAGGACCTGGTAGCAGCTTCTTTGTGTTTATAGGAATACAAAGACCTCTGTAGATTGCAACTGCAGAAGGGCATCTCTTGGGAAACTTGGTCCTAAATAATTTTATTCAGTTTCCTATTTTCTAAATAATATTCTGCTGTTGTTACACAAAAGATAAACCTACCTTTTTCTGTCCATACTTTTCCTCCTTATTCTGTTTATTAAATATGGATAGCTCCTTCTCAAATGTAATCTTGCTTTTACAGAACATTGTATCATTTTTATATGGAATGACTCTTACAGGGTTTTTTTCACCAGTGAACAGGGCACATAAAATACCACAGAAATCAAAACTGGGAATATATTATAGCAGGAATAGTAATCTCCCTTCATCAGTGCTATTAAATTCTCATGCTTGGAAAATCAACTGCAAAAGTGAATCAAACTGTTTTCCCAGTCACTGTTAAGCCACTGAAATGTCAAGACCTCATGCTTCTTTCCAGCACTTTGCTTAGGACCAATACTCTCGAGTGCTACACAATAATAGTAATTCTCACAGAATTGCTGTTTCTTCCCCCAAAAGATTCTGAGTTTACATCAGTCTCCATCTGCGCGCACCAGCCTCCATACTGTAACCACAGTTTTTACACCGTACCCAGAAATTGCCAGCCATTAGACACTCTACCCCTCCCAGGGTTTCTGAGAGTCTTCATTACGCTATTAGAGGCTGAAATAACTTCCCTTCTTAATGCCTCCCTTCTCTCCCCACAGATGGCAGGAAAAAAACTGAAGAGGAGGGGAGGTTGAATCTTCTTCACATAATGTAAGAGCCCTGATGATTACCCAAGTGGAAACAAGTTGTTCACCTTACAAACACACAAACCCTTTTCCATCCACCTAAAAGCAACAAGAAACTTAAAACATCATGCATGCATGGAATCACTCCAGGGCCCCAAATTAGGCCTGATCTACGTGCATGCTGGTTTACTGCAGTGGTTAATGCTACTGCACCTACTTCCACTAAGGGATGGCTGCAGCTTGTCACTATGGTGCTCACTTTGCTGCTTTTTTCCACCATATCCCTTGCTAAAGCTGACATATAGAATTGGTCCTTGTCGGTAGCAGGGTAAGAGGGGATGGAGATGTACCCAAGGTTTTCAGAACACAGGAGTTATTTTAAGCACACTTTAAAGCCCACCCTAATAGAGCCTGACAGAGCTAACCTGGGTTACTGAGGAATATCAGCTGCTGAATCAAAGACATCGTGAGACCAAAGGGAGACGATCATTTAATGACTCTGAAATTCTCCTAATTGAACAACATAGACCACGAACGCCAGAAATGCAGTGCAAGCAAGTGAAAAAAAGAAAGCAGAAACACACAGAAAAATAGCAGTAGCATGTGCATTAGCCCAGATGGTGCATGTATGTGGACTGTACATACACTGAAACAAATTGTATCTGTTTGCTCCTGCTGTTGCACAAACCAAAGAAGGAGGTCATGTGAAATTTAAATACACAGATCATACATCTTAACATTTGCAACAGTTTTAAACATACTGTTTGCATTGATCAAACACATAAAACATTAAATTTACTGCTGAAATAGAGGAGGGCTTCCCACTTACATTTTCTAGTGTATCTTTCTAATCTACTTTAAGTTATTTGAGTTACTTGATTTCCAAAACCTTCTCTGAAAGGCTTCCCTAGAGCCCAATACAGTGCTGTCACAGTAAATATACTAAGGTTTTCAGTCCAAATTTTCAGGTTAGTTTTCTTTCCATTCTCCTGTTAAAATCCACACTTGCTTGTGTCTCTAGTTGCTTAGAGAAATCACTTAGAAATTCAGTTGCATAGTTAAAATTGTTATAACACAAACTTACCACCAAAGCATTTTAAGTAATTCAAAACCATGTTATGTAAACCTCTAGAAGTATTTAGCAGTTTGCTATGTAGATGTATGCAACTAGTTGAAAAGAAAATGTCTGGAAAATGGATTCCAGATCATGAAAAGAACAACTCACATTTGAACCTACTAAGTTCACATATACAGCTTTAGATTTTATCTAGGGGAGTGCAAAGGTGCATACACACAAGACTCAACGTTATGGAGCAAATGCAGAGCACAAATAAAAGAAAGGATACAACGGTGTTTCACCCCTCCAACTTCCTTTACAAAGCCAACGCTTTGTAAAGGTAATTTCATTATTCTAATGCACTATTGGAATTTCTTTAAACAGTGCTAAGTGGATGTGAACATAAGTCACTCCACAGCACAAATACCAGACAATGAAACGAATAACACAAAGAACCTAATTATCATTCTTACAAAGCACTCCATATCCATCTGTAACATAGTACCAGATCTAATATTAAAATATAGGCTTTCTGGATTTGCTTTCTATCTCAGCTACTAAACACGTCTATATTTAGCCCTATTGTTTTATTTCTCATTGTCTCATTTTTGTCTTCTGCAACATGGGGATAATTACATTTTAAAAAAAAATGATCTATAGATTCCACTGGAGCTAGTTTATGACTAGAATATTTAATCTTTATCGTAATACAAATAGTAACTTTAACAAGAGAGGAAGATCAGGTCTTTGTGGGACATTCATCAAGAATATCTATAAATATTTCTGTATTGCAGAGCCTATGGGAGGTCATAACAGCCAACAGGTAAAGAGGTTATGAAACGGATTTAAAAAAAGACATATCCACTGGAAGGCCTGCAGGGCAGCAGCACAATTCAAAAAGTGCCCCATCCTTGGAAGGCACATCATTAAGGCAGATGTGCTGTGATCTTGTAAGTGTATCTCCTCTGCGAATTGTTCTTTTCCACTCAGCAGGGATCAGGAGATATCTTCATAACCTTTTTTTTTTTTTTTAACATTAATTCAGATCCAGTAACAGAAGCTGGGTTAGCAACCCTGGAGTGTGAACTTCTCTAATTTTCACAACACTGACACGAAACAGGGTCACAAATGCTTTCTTGCCCTGTCTCACTATTGTGTTTCAGACACAACCATGCAGGACGCCCTGCAGCTGGGTTATTCCAAGAGCTCATGCAGTCTTTGTCTGCTCACCCAGAACTGGTGAGAATGACAATTAGTACCATGTCTGTTAGTCAGGATCTAGAAATCCAACCCTTCATTTCACAGGCAGGTCTATGAATGTAGAAATCTCAGTGATCATTAATATGAAGTTCAGCCATCTGCAAGGCACAGGAAGGGCCCTCAGGCCTTCTCCCGGGGGTCTGCCTAAGATTGACAGTTTCATAAATGCTGAAAACTAAGTGTTCACTAAAGGGCTGTTTCCCTATCTGGCATGTAAAGACTGTCAGTCTGAGGAAGCAGAGTTGGTACAGTGCAGACATGGTAAAGACAATCCCTGCCCTGCTATTCTAACAGCTTTACTGAAAACATTAGCCTCTAAATGCAAGGTAGGACATTTAACTCCCAGCAGAAACGATTTTCATCCATATAACAGGTACAATGTAAAATCATTGCACTCTATTTTTAGGTATTATATTGCTTTTTCTAATTGCATAGTGGCTTTATAGGGTCTGATCCTGAATTAAATCCACAATGGACATTCTGCTGAACGTAACAGTGACATTCGATTTAACCCTGATTTCTTTAGTTTTATTAAAATGCAAATATTTACTTTATTGCATACCAAATTAGAGCAAATACAGTCCATTAGCAATTCAAATTTTGCCAATAGCTTCAACACAGCTCTGAGAAACAGATGCATAAATTACATTACCCCAAGCAGCCGAGAAGTACACTGCTCTCAGGAGCACATTTCAGGCAACAGTTACTCATGTACATTTTTGCTGCATCTTCAGCCTTATTCTGCTGTTACTTGTGATGTTCTGATACTGTAAGGACATAAGTTTACACATTCTCCAGAACAGTACTGGAAGAAGCTGAATTGTAAAGCAATTGTTTGCCACTTTGATTGTTGAATAAACATTTAAAAGATGAGATTAACAGTAAAATACAGTCGGTTAACCTGAAATAGTTTTATATGTAAATATTTTCATGATTAATAATATTACGAATAACCATATGTATCTCCCTTCAAAGAGTATTTCAATTTCCATCAGGAATTGCACTGGCAAATCTTACCTTCTCCCTGGAGTAAGAGAGGGGTAAGGACCAAATTGTGACTGAGTCACAAGTTCGAGCTCCTCACTCTTGCAATAGTTTTGGAACTTTTCCCCTTACGAACTACTGCTGCTTTGAACACCTGTGCAGGCACAGCAGGATATATCTTTTCATTATCCTTAGGTAAGCACACAGACATCCTTAGGTAATGACTGCTAAAAACAACCATTGTTATGTTCTAACTTTTGAAAAGTGCTGAATTCAGGAACTTGTAAATTTGACTAAAAACAGTGCCAGCACAAAGCACATAATAAATGAGTGTCAGTAGTGAATGAATTGCCTGCCAGAAATACTATATTTCCTTTAAGTTTTTAAGTCCTATCTTAAGGGCTTTCTTTGCAGACATGGTACTGTATACAAGGAAAGGATGAAAGGGATTACGTTCAGTATTTTTATTGCAACAGTAATACCTTTCCAGTAAATAGGAACCTGATATAGTTATAATAAAATAAAAAGTGTGAAGAAGAGATGCATTATCTCTAGTCAAGCAAAGTTTATGGGATTATTTGTGCAGAAAGTATGAATACTGATAGCAATTCTACTGTCAGTTCTGCAGAATAGCTACCGTGCCAAGTTCCACTCTTTCTCATGAAATTAAAACTATGTGGATGCCAAAGAGACTAACCGAACAAGGCACACCCTAATTTTATTCCATTCTGTGTTTCATAGATAATAAATGTAACAAAAGAGTAGGCAGAAAAGACTTAAGAAAGGGAAGGAGAGAAGCTTTTTAGATGATCTGTAGTGAATTTTCTATTAGAGTGCAAAAGAGGAAAAAGCAGCTCAGCAACAAAGGTACTGAAGGTCTATGTTTTGTCTATACTTCAAACTTATTGCAAGATCCAGAGAAAATCATTATCTCCCTCATGTTTTTGGGTGCAAAGAAAATCTCTACCAAGTGTGAATCACTATCAATACATTAACTCCATCCTCTTTTAGGCAAGCTGCAGAAAACAATTAAACCAACATAGAGCTAGTGAAAGTGTATAACACTTCAGTTAAAAATATTTTACTTGCTTTTCCAGTATCCCCACTTCCCTTGTCAAGTTGCATTCTTCTTTCTTTCACTTGTACAAGCTAAGGACAGTCCCATTGTTTACATAAACAGCTTATTGAAAATTTATCTCCTGCCTCTTTTGACTAACAAGAGATGGTGTACCAAAATTGTCTAAAAAGGACTCATCCATAAGTCATGATTTACATAAACTACTCTGTAGTAACACATTTTTAGCTAACTTCAAATTTTATCCTTAGAGTGTAAAGATACTCATTCTTAATATAAAAACACCTTTTCAGAGCCTCTCTGAAGGCCAGAAGAAAGTTGGCTTTATCATCTAATAGCACGTTAACGGTATCTTTTGAATAAGTATCGAGTACTGAAATACACACCAGTTTTATGTCTCTCACATATGCTCAAAGTCTAATGTACTTTAAAAAGCCCTAGGTCACTTCAAACAAAAGAGAATTTAAATGAATTTAGTTTTATGAAAGATTTGGTAATTACAGTCCAAGTTCTAACTGACAGAAATCATTCAGCATGGCAAGCTTACCTCCTACAAAATCTGCAGATCTAATTAATGCTTTAGGGACAGCAACATCCTTTGTTCTAGTGCCTGCATGTGAACTCTAGAATTTTTTCTGAGGCATCTTAGGAGCTAATTATGTGTGCATATGTATAGCAGGCGGGTGTAGCTCACACTCACTATGAAGTTGACAGAGATCTGTCTCATTATATTGTCTGTGTTTATTCGTATTTCTGTAGAGCAAGCATCACACATCTCTAACTATATGACACAAGATAATTTTACTCCCAGTAGTCATCAGTTGGACTATAGTGGTTTGAGTCCGACTCCAGACTGGGCTGGATTTGAACAGCTGCTTAATCTGTAGAGATTAGAGACTACATGCAATTATTAACTTAACAAACCATCAGAGCCCTCAAAAACCACAAATTTATTTTTAGCTTCAATTAAAAATAAAAGATTCAAACTATGCCTGCTAACAAGAAAACTAAGTAGTTCTCTGAAAACAAGATTTCTATCATCAGATCAGCTGCGCAACCTTTCCTTTCCTGTTGTGTATATGTCTTGTGAGTGTAAACAAATGCTCTTCATATTTATTACCACATGGTTTTTGTAGCACCTGGCACAATAAGGTTTTATTCTTTACCTGAGTCCAGAAGCATTACTGTAACACAAACACTAATGAAAACATAATAGAAAAGGAGAGTCAAGTCTTGCTGAAAGGAATCTCTGGCTGAAGCACAACAAGGATTTAAAAGATCAAAGTATCCAACAAAGAAAATTTAAAAAAAGAATGCAAAATTCAAAGAGTGGCAAAACATAAGACAGCAGAATATCCACCTAAAGACCACAAATGTAGATTTGCTCCTGTATTATATTTTCTTCCAGAAAGAAGACAAATAGAACAGCCTGAAACCACCCTTTTGAATTTACTGAAGAGTTTTCACATGATAATGTTAATTCAGAATATCACTGTAGTCCCAATAACAGGTCATATGTTTAAACCTCTAAAAAAAAAAAAAATGTATTACTAAACAACTGTCTCATATTCATATTGTTTATCGGTTCAGTTAATAGAAAGTTCAGATTGTGGTAAAACTATCTCATGCGATCCGATCAAAAGGCATCCAGACTTCTTGGAAATATGTACCAGCCACCTTCCTTCATGACACAGTTGTCTCCCAGTAAAGGCTAAGCCCAGAGGGAAAAAAAATATGATTTTCCAGGGAGTAAAGGATTACTAGCTCAAGTGAAGCGCTACGGAGGCATGTGCTGAGTTGTCTAATCAAAAACTTGTATTTCTTCTCCTCATTCTACTCAGAGTTTGACCTTTGTGGTTTCTTCTGCGTTTCACTGGGAATTTCCACAAAAATCAGACATATTTGGTCATAATCACCAACAGTGCACTTATCTAAATAGTGTCTAAATTTTAAGAACTTCAAATCCAAATCTAAATCCAGGCCTATTCAAGGTGAACTTCTGCTTGAATATCAACACATTTCTCATCTAAGAGCAATAAACAGAGATTGCTCCAAGCTGTCAATATCAAGAAAACACAGAGTGTCCACAGAGGGCTATCACAGCCACTTTTGTTTTTCTTCAATCGTAGAGATAAATGATAAGCATGAATGTCAAACTTGAAGTTCAACTTTTCCTAAACCCAGGGATGTTCAGAGAGCTTTTTGATATAAATGAACCCTGTTTTGAACCACTGAATTACACTGCAAAGATTGGAGAGAAAAAAAAAAAGGCATCCGAGATGATAAAAATAATTTTTAAAATATATAGTATTTACTGAAATCACTTTATACACAGTAACACCTACTTGCGTACAAGCTTCTATACTGCACTGAGTCACAGGGAGACATTGAATAACTAGCTGGGTACCGGCAGTGTGTTTTCTACACACATAATTCTATATTCATTCTTCAGAAGTTATCCACATTGTCTCTTGATTAGTGTTTATGCTCGCAGTCACTCAGTAGGAAGGGTGTCCTGACAGTCCATGTGCTCCAGCACTGTAACAATCACTGCTAATGGGAAAAATGTCACATGGTGCCATTTTTTGTTCCCTTTGTGATCTTTGTTACAGCAGCAGTTTATCAGAACCCTGCAAACATCAGACTCTTTGCCCTGTGAGGCAGAATATCACAGCTATTTCCACAGTCCAAAAATACCTTATGACTAGACTAAAAATTATGTTTTCCTTTCAGATAACAGAAGCACCTAAACTTCAAAGACGACATGTTGACTACCAGTTAGGAGGTGCTGAATGTAATCCATACCACAAAACTGGTATGTATTTACCCTGCAGACTTATCTCTCTAGTGTGGTTATGCCGCAACATTTTCTTTTTCTGCCAAGTGTAACTAAATGAGGAATTAAAACATTTTTACTGAGGTTGTAAAAAATTTATAGCACTACAAAAGGTAAAACTATTTCTGTTATTCCCAGTTCTGCAACAAATTAATTGTTTTATTGCTGTAGTTTCTGCCTATGAGATTTTTCAACTCCCAGAAAAAAGTATGATTCCTTCTTACATACGGATGGATAAGCACCACTTTAAAAATTCCTTATGATTATACATTGCATTTGCTAAATTTGCTTATATAACCTTACATTTAGCGTTTTAATGAACCATGCTATAGGCTTACAGAAGCACGCTACTAATGACTATCAGCCTGCAGACTGGCTGAAAGAATGTCACACATCTATAAATCCCTAAATCCATGATGAAGCAATCAATGACATATACAGAAACACACACTTAAATCCTTCACATTATCTCAGGCTCGCCAGTGACCATGAGGCAGAACAATGGAAGGAGTGATCATCATCATAACCAGTAAATTTATCAAGAAGAAAAGAATATGATCAGTCAATTGAAATCAGCCTCTGTGACACCTGACAGTCTCCAGAGGGGTCTGCCCACTGTAGCTGCTGCAGGCAGAGAATGGTAGGAGCTACTGGTAGGTGAAGGTCGGGAACCTAACAAGGTTCAAGCACAAAAATTATTTCGCATGGCAATTGCTCTACTGCACATTGGTCAGTCTCCTTCTTCCAAAATACGCAGGGAAAGAAAAATCAGCTGAATAAGGATAAACAAAGAAAGGGCTACTTTTAAAAAATGTTGATTTCCCATAATATTTGTCTACATGTCAAGCAGAAGAACCTCCATACTCAGAAAATATGATTTTCATCTGCTCTTAAGGAAAAGCTAAAAAACTAACTTGTTTCTGGTTACCTGATACAACTAGCTCATTAACATTTCACTGAACATAATTGTGGGTTTTATTCAAGTTTTGAGTATGAGCATTCAACACTGACAAATAGGCATGACACAGACATAGGATCAAGCCTTATTTTCTTCCTTGAAATGCTCTGTCTACAGTTGAACCTGGGGTGTAACTCTTCAAGCTTCTGAGTACTCACGCCTCTGAATTACTGTTACTTTCACACATGTAAGTAATTTTGACTTTTTTTTACAGAATATTTAAATATGGAAACATACCAAAACAAAACTGTGTGCAGACACTCAGGTGTCTGGAATTATGTATTATGGTCACTAGGTTTACATTTTGTTTACAGTATCTCAGTCTGAATGGAATGTTTTCTATAATTGCTCTTTAAGGTAACACTGGGTTTGGTTATTTACCAAAACCTGTAAATACAGTAAGACATAATTATGACATGTATTAGTGTACATATTATGGAATATAAGTTTAAAAGATAGATTTATTTTATTTTTGCAGAGTAGTAAAAATCAGAATTGAACCTGGTAAACACCAGAACTATTGAGTATGGAATAAATTTCCACCACTACTACTGCAGATCCAGATCCAGTGGAAAGCACAGTGACAGAAGTACTAGAACAGACCAAGCATTGGCAACTCCCAACCTCCTAACTGAAACATCAAAACTTGCTCCAAAAAACATTAGGTGAAGAGGTTTTGTTGGTTTTGTTTGGTTGGTTTCTTTAAATGCCCCATCTCCTGATTTACAATCTACTGTTGCTGTACTGCTAGTACTGGAGTGCTGAGCCGGCTAAGTTTGGTTATTCAAAAGTTGTCCCTGCAGGGATTTTTGTCTGTGTATTTGTTTGTACTTTTCAAGACAGTTCAAGTTCATCTGGAACGTCTCTGAGACTAATGTCACCTTGCCTGTGGTTAGATTTCTTGCTGAATTTGCTTTCTTCCAATCATCCCTTCAGGACTTGCAAAAAAAACCAAAAAAAAAACCACCAAAAAAACCCCCCAAAAAACCCAATCAAACAAAAAACCCAACACCGCCATCCCCCCCAAAAATAAACAAACAAACCCCAAATAAAATCAAGAAAAAGGACTGACCTCTGGTAAAATGTTTTCTTACTCTTGCAGTTTTATGAATTTTATGCCTAACGACAGTAGAAAAATCAGTAAAATCAGCAAACTGAAGTCTGAAATATGTTTGCTAAGCAGGAAGCAAGTTCAATCAACTCTCCTCCTTAGTAAGAATCTATCAAATTAATTCAAAAATTATGATGCATAACCTAATCACAACTTAATTTAAATTTCCTCAAAGGTAGAGTAATAACATTACAGTAGTTGATTAATTAAATGGACTGTGTTGTAATCTAGGAAATTCCTAATTGTCCTTAGTGCTAAAATAAGTATATCCAACAGGAATCAATCAGATAGGTAGATTTCTTGAAATACAACTGCAAATACAATTATATAATATTGCTGTCATCATTAAGTGGATGTATTTTAATAACCCCACCAAAATATTTAATTACAAAAATCACGGTAGACCTATATGGCACACCTCACCTGTCCCACTCCTCAGCAGGGCTAATGAGCCCAAGAAGCCTGTACTGCTGTATACTGTACTGCTTCCCCTAACTCAAGACAGCTCATTCACAACTAGTTTGTGTACAGCATTGTAGTGTCTCATGTAATCATATCCTTAGAGAAACAAAGGGAATTTAGCAAAAAAGACAGCACAGACAGACTCCACAGCATCCGCCAATACTAGGGTATGTCCTATGTGAATGATGTAACACTTGTACGACACATCAGTGTCCACACAGTGGAATATTCAACAGCTTACAGCACACACAGGAACACAAATCTATACTATAAAGCCCCCAAAATACACTTCTAAATAAAATGAGATACCTGTATCCTGAGAGTATCTCACTTTGTGCTGGCTTCAGAAAATAAGTCCTTCCTCTCATTTGCTTCAGGATAGAAGAGATTTGATTGTGGCTATACAAAGTTCATAGCTTCTTTATACACAATCCACCATTCCCCAGTAATCAGAAAACTTAGGCTGATCTAATTCTAATTCTATAGCACCATGAAAACATGGACCCATGTGTACATGCATGTACGCATGCCAGCACCACATATATCTGCTTCACGTGATCCCTACTTGTTTTAATGATATAGAGACATTTTCCCAAAACTAAACATCAGAAAATGCCTGGCTGCAGAACAATTACATCCTTCATTCCATTTTGGAAAATGTAAATAAGTTGTATAATATCTGGTGACATATCACATACCTGGTCACACTTTGTTAATAATCTTCTCCAAGTATTTTAGAGACAAAACCAAAAATTCATCCTTAAGAAACACTTTTCCCGCTGGGATCAGATTTATATGACATATTGTATGCCCATTTAATAATTCCCAAGAACCCCTTCTAAAACAAGCATATAATGAAATTGAACACATATTTTATATCCCACCTATAACCTCTTTAAAAAAGATTTACAGCAGATCCTAAGCATCAAGTTCTAATGTCATAAATAGCAAGATATCACTGTTTTCAAAGACCTTTAAAAGAATTACCTGACTTCAAGACATAGGAAAACAGATATGCTGTTGTTTCACAGAAAGAGAAACAGACCTAAAGCTGCAGAATGTTATAATGAGGGATATATTTAGTGCTTGCTGAAAGCATCCTAACTGCTATTTTCCTGTATCTATATAGCTGGCACTCAATTCTTCACTGTTTTCCAGAGTTTTCCCCAAGAGCGAGTCCTTTATACTACATAAACGAGAGCTATTTTAGTGATTGTAAGATTTGAAGACTACAAATCTCTGTAGCTATTGCACTTTCCTCTTCTTGCATATAATCTCTCAATTAAAACAAATGCGTCCCCAAAGAGCTTTGAAGAAGAGCCTGAATTAACAAACTCTTCAAGGGAACCAGAAGCAAGCCAATCCCTTATGAATACTGAGTCTGTAATTAGCCAAAATGCTCCGTTTTGTTGTTCATGGTGAGGCTGAGGCTCAATAAAAATTAAACACTGATGCAGGTAAGGCATTCCCATGGGGCTTACATACATTAATACGTTACCACTCACCAGTTGCTTTATGCCAAAGAAACTGGGACACAGCTTGAAATTGGCTGGCTCCCTATTTGACAAAATGGAAAGCTATTGGTGATAAGTATTTTCTCTTATTTTCATATCCCTAGTATCATAAACAGGCTAAGTAAGTACTTAAATGTGGCTTCTAACAGTCACATGCTCATAATGGTGCCAAACAGATACAACTCGGGTTGTGACTGATCAGAGAATAACACTTCAGAGATTCTGCATGGAGCCACAGTTATGCCTTTGGATCACCCCAAACCAATAATCCCTAGCACTGGCTTTCCCAAAACCTCTAAGGATGAGGCCATCAATTTCTTAAAACCACATCTGAATTTAGTTCTTGGCTTGATTAGGATGCAGTCAGCAGTCCACACTTCAGCGATGACCTTCTTAAGCAAAAACGCAGAATAATTTAGGTGGCTCCATTACTATTCTGCAGAAGGCAATTTATAGAAACTTGAATATACAGAATAAAAGTTTGGAATTATGATTATTTTTACTTCAGTGGGACAGAGTAAGGAGAACAATGAGAATTTATGAAAACCATCTTTCAAGCTACAGATGAGTAACCCATGAATGTATCAATCCTACAATTCATCAGCTCCTTCAAATCCCTCAAACTGAGGCAGTCAGCATCTCTCTTGAGTCAAGTTAAAATAAATACGGTATCAACTTTTCTATTCAGCCAATTAAAAAAACATAAATGTTAAATATGTAGCTAATAAAATGTTTAGTTTATCAAATAGTAAGCCACTGTTAAAAAAAAAAGGGTATTTCTAAAGCCTATACTATAGCAATATCGTCAGTTGATAGGGCTATAAAAGCACCCCAAGCTGCAACTGCAAAATGATTCATCACCTTGAAAAAGCATGTTCCAAAACAAATGGGCTGATATTCTGAAGTTTCACTTCTTACCCAGAAATCCTCTATTATGTTAACCTTTTATAATTTGTCTTACTCCGTCCTTACAAGGTCATCATGACTCCCACTTCTGCAGTAGAATCCAGCCTTTCATCAATGGAGTACAAGGATCAAAGAGAAAAATGAATGCGCATCACTACCGGATGGCTTTAATTCTCATAAACTTCTCAAATCCTAGGTTAGTTTATGCTCACCTTTCGCAGGAGGAAGCAAATACGCTCAATATTTCTCAGTCGCTCTCTCTGTTGAGAAAAAAGTGGGAAAACATAGGAGATTAGCTGGTGTTATAAGTTAAAGACAATATATTACAATTACAATGGGTCAAGATCATAATTAATGGCTGCAAGGAAGCAAAACATGTTATTAATCTGAAACGATAGTATTCACTTCTTACCTACTGCTTGCAAGCCAAAAGATTTACCCATTTCAAAGTCCCAGTAAGTTATTTTTTCATCTGTTGCTGGTTGTAACAATATAAACTGGGGATTCAAGTCTGTCTTAGCCTTGAGCCAGAGGCTGCAACTTCTTTTTAAGTCAGCATTTGTAGCTCTATCCAATGGTGCCAATCTATACCACATAGATTTGGTCTTGCATTTTCAGGTACCCAACCTCTGGCTTCAAGATAATTCTCAATGGGAAAAACAACTATGAAGTTGGTATGGCAGCCGTTCCTCTATCACTAAGAGGGTGACGAGCAACATGCGATGTTAAAATTTAACCCATTAGTGAAGAATACCTGAAATGTCCTAGAAATGCCACTTTAAACAACAGATGCTTTCATAAATACTGAAAGTCACTGTAATTAAGCACTGTGCCTCAAAAGATGCTCTAAGCTCGATTCACAGAAAGAAGACAAGTTTCCTTTTACATGGCTCATAATGAGAAATTCACGAGTAAAATCAGATTTCACTGTGCATAACCCCATCACTGGAGTTACTGTGAAAGATTTTACTGTTGGTTACACTGCAGAAGGTAGAGTGGTTTTGCTGTCCTCAGACGGCTACGTGGTGACGTTTTCATTTAGACGTGGGAAAAAATATTCTGAACAATAACCTTTTTTAAACAGGTAATGTATTATATCAATGTGAGAAGCCAGCTCTCCCTTAAGCTTTTTGCTTTTCAAATGTTTCAAATTTGCTCCAAGTCTGAGTTTTAATTCTATTGTCCAAAGAAAAGTCTCTTTTCCTTTCCTGTCCCCATCTTTAAGTCATTTTTTAAAAAAGTATCATTTTGGAAAGACAATGAAACAGCAGCAGCTTGACAGGCACCAGAGAAATATTGTGCCTCTCTCTGGTGCTTGTGATCTAAGAGAGATTCAGAAATTTTAGACTCACAGTTGCAGACATGAGAATGGACGTGTGTGGATGTGCCTATGAATCTGCAGAAAGCCTTGCCTTTAGTAGGAGGTAAATGGAGAGGGAAAGATAATCCTCTCGATTCCCTTCAGAAGACAGATGCCTAACTGCAGCTGGCCTTGGAGAAGTAGGAAGTCTGTCTTTTAATTGTACGTAAGAGAGTTATCTACAGTAATTAAATTCTCATTACTGCCATTAGTTTTGCTTCTGATTTCTCCTTAATTCAGTCTTTTCTTGTCAAAAAGGCTCTACCCTCCGTCATGAAAATGTTGTGGAAGATACGTGAGTAAGCATCAGACTTTCTTATACTGCAATAGAGAAAACGACCCCACCCAATAAATGGAATATAGGCACAAGCAACTATGCATAGGGAAAAAGGAAAATACACTTGACCAAAGATATAAGAAAACCCTGCTAAAAAAATCTTCCTTTTATGTCAATATAAAAGGCATCAACATGTAAATTGTGCAGAAGAAAGCAATCTGAGATTATTGCTTGAGTTATCGCAGAAAGTTTCATAGAAGAGAGTCAAATGTGTCAAGTGATCACAGAATACTTTGCTGTGTTTTACTGGAAAATCTCCAATTAACTTTTTAATTACACCACTAATATGACTGAAACAGGGACTTACTTTTTTTATCCTGGAGACTAATTCCATTACCATGTTAAAATAAGATAAAATTACCTCCATGGAGCATCTTATAAGTTTTAGGAACAGAACAAATTACTGGAACTTGATACATATAAATAGACATTTCTTGTGTGCAGTTCTCAAGATGGGAAGTAAAAACAGATAAAGTGAATTCAAAATCAGATTACTTCCATTGAAGTTCTCTGTAGGATTTCTTCATGTAATCTCTTTCTTCTGTTCTCATTCTTTGCTTATGTGTTAGTGAACAGTAAACAAGTCTTATTCGAAGATTCATGTAAAGATTACACTTAAAATCATCAGTGGTCTAAGCAGTACCACAAATCCTCTGCCAAGTTATGAAACAAGGTTAAATGGCAAAGTACTAGCTACTGAATCTGGTTATCATTTGTAGGCAATTCAATAACTTGATACTCTGTAGAGATCAAATTCAGCACCTGTCATAATCATTGTAATTCCCAGTGAGATGATGGGGAGTCAAGTTCTGCTCTCAGTTCTGATGGTACAAATCTGATGCATGTTTAACTGTAGTCAGCTATATCACCCTAGATTACAGCTTTAATTAACAGAGGAATTCTCATATGTTTAAATCTGGGTTGCATTTTGGTTCATTAGGTAAAACTGAGTTTACAGTCCCAGGGTGATATTTAACCTTTTCCACAACAGATGCAGCAGAGTGTGTTATTTACTCTTAAAGCACAGGAGAATTTAGAGCCCTGCCACAGGACAGAGAGGTCTAGGAATGCACCTCTTATCAAATCCCCTCAAGCTTTTGACTCATTAATACAGACACTATGGGAGAAGGTGGTCATCCCATGCTTGAACACAGAGAAACCAAATTATTTCAAAAAGGAGAACTTGTGCCATAGAATGAAAAGATAAAAAGAAAGCAAAAACATCACATTATATATCCTTCAGTTTTTGAACTTCCAAATTATTTTCCTGCCTTCTTCAAAGAGGAAAGCTATTAGCATAAAGAATGACCATCTGGCTTTCTAAGACTGGCCCAATAAATCAGTTTTCCAAACTACAGTCGACTTCACAACAGACTCTATATTCATTTCCACACTCATACTTTCACTGACAGCTCAGTGCATCTCCCTTTCTTTAGTAGCTGTTGCTTAGCAAGACACTGGTTGTACTCACTGCGTGGACTGGGTTGCACTGATCTATTGGGCTTTTGAAGTCTGTCCGAAGTTCATCAAAGGCGATTATCTGAAAAACATTTTTTCAAATATTGTAATGAATGCCCATTCAAACACTTATCTTTCCTTTAGGGACTAGTTAGATGCATCACCTCCCTTCCTCCCTTTCCAGAGAAAATATGGGAAACTAGTTTCCCCGACATGCTCCTTTCAGAACCAGATAGTTAAAACAAAACATGGGCTACTCCTACATATGACACCTAGAATCCACTAATCTGTAAAATTATCTTATAGCCTTTTCAGCATTGTTGCTTTCCAGATTTCTTCCCTCATATCAGCTAGAATTCTTTTATCAAACTTCCACATGTCATAAAATCACTTCACAAATGAATACATCTCCAGACTTGATGGAAAAAGTCATTAACTGCCTAAAACACAGAGATGCATCAGATATGTTATTCCAGGTTTAATACATACACAACAGCCCTTTTTTATTAGTTGTTAAACCTACTTCAGATATTAATTCTGAATTAGTATCAGCTTATTATTAAGCCGCTATTCATTATCAAGCAAAGTCCTCAAAAGGTAAACCACTCTAGAGAAAAACATGCCATTCTTAATTTCTGGCAGGTTTCAGAACCTTACTTCAGACCTCATTAATGGAGAGATATCTTTTGCTCATGTCCTTTAGTTTCCACCATTAACTGATGGATTGAGACACACTGGTAACTACTATCTGCTTTTAAAGTACAGCAGGTGAAAGTGCCTATAAAAATAATAATGTTTGATAATGTTTTCTTGGAAAGGAAACAGCTATACTAACCCTCAGCATATTTCATTCAAAGATCTCAAAGTACGTTATTAACTTTATTTTACGTTTGTATTCTAGTAATACCTTCTCTTCTACTTGCTTCACCCAAGGAATGAAAACTCACTATGATAGTCACCATATAAATAGATGTTAAAACAATTATTCCTTTTTAGACAATTTACAACCCAGGAAAGTATCTGTTCTCAATAAAAAGATGACAGAAGTACAAGGTAGCGGACTGGTAACCAGTATATGAGTGCAACAACCATTCCATGACATGTTACAGCATGCCTGCTGCCTAGCTGCTCAAAAAATAACCAACTGGGTATCAACACAGACCAGCTGTATAGGCAAAGTAGATTCATTTTACAGATGTGGAATGCAGAAGCAGAAATCCTGAAAATGGCCTGTCCATGATTCATATAATAATCTGGTGAGAGGCTTGAGAATAAAACCTAGAGCTACAATCCACAAATCTAAGCATTACTCCACATCCCACTCTAATACTGCATTCATCACACCGAAGCATATTTAAAATCAAAAGTGTGGCATTTTACAAGAGCACTTTACAGAATTCAATTTATTCAACTATGACAAATCAAAGTGCCAGAATAAACCACAAAGGGATCTATAAAACGTGATTATAAGTGAAGCATTTCTCCCTATGGATGCAGTATCTCTACAACTTAGGAATTAGATTTGCAACGGATGTTTAGACTAAGGTAAAAGAGCAAATAGCAGAAACTGAGAGGGCTGGAATACAATTCTGAAGAATAAGGCTCATGACACCTCTATATTTAATACTTCTTGAACAGGTCTTCATATTCTCAAGCTGGAACAACTGTTAAGAGGGTAACAACCACGCGAGTCAGACGCACACGTTTCTGTTTGTAATTGGGTATCAACGTCGGCACTGACAGCATTGACAGAACAGGGGAGGGATGGCCCTGTAACAGGTAAGAGAGCTGCCTCTGTTCACAGCTGTGCCTCTGATTTACTTTGGGATCCTGTGCGTCCCTCTTAAATTCTCCTTGCCTCACTGCACTGGTACTTACAGATGTAGCTTTAAGATAGAAAACAAGTTACGAGCTTTGAGTGACAACTGTTTTTAATAATGTACAGTGGTAACTGCTTTTTTTCTGTTGTAACTGTAGAGATGAGCTGAAATTTCCTTGGGGGAAGGGAGGAGGAAAAAAAAAAAAAAGGCTGGGCTCTTCCTTTTGGTAGTCAGTAACAGCAACCAGGAGTTTGAGATAATCATGAAATGACAGTCAGTGCAAGATCCAGCTCATGCTGTGAGGAAAGACTGGTGTCAGACAACATGGGGAAACCTGAATACCAGAATCATAAGATGGACCCCCTTCAAGAAGTCCAGGAAAGCCTCTGAAGATTCACTGAACACAGAGATAGGATGATAACCCTGAAGCACGTTTAGATGAAGAAAAACCAGGTTGCTCTGAAAGACAGAACCATTAAGGCAGGGATCTGTTGAGCTAGCCTTAACAAATGCAGCTAAGTCTTGAAGAAATCCTAAATGACAGTTTAGAAAAAAGATTAACCTCAAATACACTACACATTTAGATTTCCTCATTTTTTGCTTTCTTCTTTTTTTTCCCCAGCATTCCCAACTCTATAGTCAAAAACCTACTCTTAATTTGCTGGCACGCAATTTATTTTATCTTATGCTTGCATTATATCTAAGTGCATTGAAACAAATCTGACAGTATTAAGCACATTGTCTCGATGGAACCAGCAAGTGTAAATACAATAGTCTCATGGACAAACTTTTGGGGACACCTGCAAATTACTACAATGTTAAGTGACATTCCTGATACACCTGCACGAAACAGATTGAGGTCTGGTATCAAGCACACAGGATTGGAGGAAAGATTCTTCATTAAAAGTTTCAGCATCTCTCTGGAAGGAGGCTGACAGAAGTAAATCCTCCTCCATTCTTAATATTTTATTTCTTAAAAGTTCCATAATAGTGTATATTTTGTTAGATCTCCAGGAATAGAAATCCTGGAGATGAAGGTGATGACATGAAGATACTTATTTTAATTTATGAAAAAGTACATCCCTATTTCTCAGTCACAGTGAAAAGCATGAAAATGTAAGATTAGACAGGCTTGCAATTAGAAGGAATATAAAAGAAATTCCCAAAATTTGGGGGGGCATAGGTTTTTATCATTTGTGGTTTGTTTGTGTTTTTTTTTTTTTTAAATCTCACAGTGGTGCGTGTCCTAATTCTAAAACTGCAATTGAGAAACAACGGAAACAAAGCTGTAGCTTCTTAAGATTGGTAGTTGCTCACAATACACTATGTAACCGTGCCAAAAATTATACTATATTACTGAAAATAAGGCTGGGTTGTGCTGCAGCATGGTTTACATAATTAATTAGAAAACATCTTCCACTTTCAATTATAACTAGCCTTCTGTAGCAGTTTAATGCCCTGGGGCATTGTGTGGTCGGAGTTGCCATTTTT
>NW_009610457.1:22761-34891 GCF_000690535.1 Cariama cristata
GAAAATAAATAACTAACTACTTGCCTCCATTAAGTATTTCACAATGCTTTCAAAGGAGGTACAGTGTTCTGGCTATACTCTAGAGAAACAATCTTCTGCCTGTCTACGTTTCAGCTGGATGCAGTACAGCATCTGGCCGATCAGAGTTGCTGAATGCTCTGGGACAGCATCTGGGTACGCCCAAGGTCTGTTTTACCTCTGAAATTGCCACACTTATCAGCATCTTGACAGAGTAGTTCACTGGGAGGTAAACAATGTAATAGATCCCAGACAGGGCACTTCACCATATGAATTGCCATCATTTCACCTTTGTAAATGAATGTATTTTATACACTGTTCAGTTATCCAATCTAATTTGATCCAGGGTGGCAATTAAGACTACAAAACTTACATACATGTGGACATCAGTGATCCCATCTCTCCAAAGGCCACACAATAAACAGTCTGATCCAAAGAAAAATGCCCAGCCTCTGGTCACAGAGCTAAACAGATAGCTAAGTGGACAGCATTTTGGAAATATGTGCCAGGGACTGATCTTACACAGAGGAGAAATTAATTTCTATTAGTAAATATTAATGTTGTACACAGCTTCATCGAAAGAGAATAAGGACCATTTGATATTTATTTAGGAACTCTAAGAAAAAAAACCAAGTTATCTGTTTATTTGCAAAACCATACCAGAAAAAAAAAAAAGCATCATCTTTAGCAATAATTTTTATCATTACTGCAGAAAGGGGCCAGGGATTGAATGGGCAATGGATATTGAACTACCTTCTGACTTGGGAATTTTCCCTGTGATTCCATATTGCAAAATGTTGCAGGAAGTTTGTTCTGCCACTGCCCTAGCCGTGCTTTTTTCTGTTGATAGAAGTGTAGTTGTGGGTGTTATCCACCTAATAAAACTAAAGGTTTATAAAAATACTGTTTGCATTCTCTAGTGATTCACACCATCTGCAAATCTCAAAACTCCAAGTGTAAGTCACCAAGGAGTTTGCCCCAGTTTAAACACATACTGAACAGATGAGATTGCGATGACAATGTACATTTCAGTATAGCTACAATTGCAATGTTATTTATAAAGTTTGTTTTTATTACCCACACTCTGTGCTCATCTCTCCAGACAACAACAGCTTTGAATAATGAAGTATTCACATAAGATTGAACCTGAATTTTGTTTTTTTCCTATGCTTATGCACCCATCAAACTGAAAATTTCACCTATTAATGGTAAGAATTGATTATGACCTCTCATTTTCAGGGAAGATACTTTCTTTTTTTTTAAATCACTGAGCTCTTACAGAAATATATTTTAATCAAGAATGTGATGTATTAGGGTGGCAGTGGAGTTGGCGTGGGTGTGAATTCAGCGACAGCAAAGAAGTTGGATATTATTGCTTATTGGCATCTCAGAAAAGTTAAGATAAAACAGAACTTGATGACAACCACACTAACCACAGAACAGAACAGTAACACTTAACATATGTTTCCTTGCCACCACCCTGTCAATGCACCGCAAACCCATCTTGAAGAAACTGTTTTTAATGGTTCATTTAAACAATTTGTCTACCCCTCCACCCTCATACACAGCTTTCACAGCACCCGTATCGGCAGTTCATAGGCTGTCTGCAAGTCAGCACATGGACAGAAGGTGGACAGGTTTAGGAGCACGCTGTGCTCCTAAACTTCACGCCTGCCCATCAACTGCTGTGTAGACATATTTACCGTGTTTGGGAAATAGTGTTGAACATTTATCGTGTTTGAACCATGTTGATGCAAGCTGGGTGAGTCACTTTGTTGCATTTTGTTGAGCAAAAGCAGCAACTGATAAAAACATGTGAGAGACAGTCAATCAGGTAAGAATGCAAAAGGACCTGAAATGGAAGGTAAGTCACTGGCTTGACACAATGGAGTAAGGGGAGCGTACAGAGAGATGCAGAGAATGGTGACATCAACAAAGTGACAGACCGAAAGAACAATTTTTGTTACCCAATTCTTATCATGATATAAAATGAATCTGAACAAGCTATTTAACCATGTGATTGGTGAATATTTGTTCAAGATGGTTGTTTCTCTTCTAGTTGAACTGATCTGGTTCATGCTACCAAGCTTGAAAGATTATTCAAAATTGCATGAATGGATGGGCAACCTGCCTCAAAAGCCAGAGAATTTTATCCTTTTTGCCATATTTTATTCCTTGTCTATATCCTTTTGTTAAACATCTCCTATTAAAACAGAAAAAAAGGCTCAAATCTTGGTTTCCATCATACCTGCCCACGTAATTCTGTAGCTTCCCAGACCAGGGTATCTGAAATTATAGTTCTGATGAGAACCTTAATACTACAGACAAAAAAAGTGCAGAGAGGAAAGTGAGATGAAAGGTATTCCTTTCTTCTCTTATCTCTCCCCAATGTACTTACTTTTTCGAATATTACACTTATTAATTCACATTATTAATAAAAGTAAACAATAATAACTAGCAATGCCTTGCAGTTCTAAATCTCCCTTCAAGGCAATGAAGGCCTTAACAAATGCAAGGAAAATATCATTTCCATTTTTTATACAAGGGAAAAAATGAAGCTCAGAGAAGTTAAATTATTTACAGAGTCAGTAGCAGAAGAACCAAAGCCTCCAGACTGCTGCTCCATACAAAACATTGGAGGAAACAAAGAATACTGTCAGTAGAGTAATAACATATGAGAAGGGAAACTATGCATTTCTGTCTGATTATTATAATGTTGTTCATCTCTAGAGCAGAGCATTGCTTTAAGCAGTGCCTTTTTGGATTAAGATTGCAAATGGGTTTAAATCACTCAAGGGTAGAAAATGGTTCTATTTGTCAGATTTCACACTAACAATTGTATGGCATTTCCTTGCTCTACTTAGCTTGAATTTCATATTCTGCCACTATTAAACAACTCTCCACGCAGAAATCTCAACACATTGCTAATGCAAACAAAGCTCTTGTGGTTCCATCCAGGGCTACACAAACATACACCTGAGCACCTAGTCTGCATATGTTTACTGAAGTTCTTCTGTCTGTAAAAGAATGTTACATTTAGGCCAACATGATTTAAACTTTTTAGGCTCTAACTGGAAACTTAAGCTAGCTAACTTCACAGTCATGGAAAACTTATTGTAATTTCTCAAGTATTTAAGCCAGATTCTAAGTCTTTTCCAATAAGAACTCCAATATGCAAAATTAAAACCATATAATTTCCATTCTGCAAACATGATTCAAAATACTTTCCTATCTGCCTATGGAAATGTAGAGGTATAATTACACTACTTTTTAATTAAATATTGATGAAAATCCATAGAGGAAGGCTCTTTTGCTGAGACCACACATGCACAAACATACCAGTTTGCATTGGTATAGTTACACCACTATTCCCCTGCATAAATAAAAACTATACAAATGAAAAAACACCAAAACAAAACACAAAAACTATACAGAAGGACAAAAGTAGTATTATTGTTTCAGCTACACCAAATCAGATTTCCAAGCCTGCAGAGAGGTGCAGGAGAAACCACTAAGAATAATTATTTGGCAGTCATCTGAAACAATCCCTCTATTAGTACAAGGCTGAAAAACTCCACCCATGCTGTGAAAAAGAGAAATTTATCTTCAGGAATACAACCATGCTGTACAGAGCTTTGAGTTCTTTGAATGGAAAGTTACTATTTCCATGAGTTACCGGTTATTATTGCAACATCGTAGCCAATAATTTGAAAAAGCAACCTGATTCCTGAATGTAAAGAATTCACTTGTTGCTATTAGTTTCGACAAAAGCACTAAAAAAAACCTCAGCAGCTGCAAAATTCTGTTGCAAACACAATGTTCCTGGAAGGATGATTTGACAAGCATCTATTGACGGGTTTCTACAACTGAAATGTGCTTTTTAAAATAATTTCATCCAATGGCAGGGAGAAACAGTTTTACTGACTAACAACAGGATTCTGGACACAGATTTCTCTTGCTCTCCACAGACACTGAAATACATTCCCCAGTTATCCTGAAGCTGAGAGATGTAATCCCTCTCCTCCCTCTTTAGGAGACAGACAAATGTCCCACCTGTTTCCCAAATATGGAGTTCAGCGATTACCTGTGCTTGTACCACAACTTTATACCCACCCACTGTCTTCCAGTCTAGACCAGCTGAAATCCAGCCAGGCAAAAACCAGCTGTGCACATATAAACTGCAGTTCATTAGGAGAAGGAAGACAAGCGAGCAAGCTGTGCAGGAGGGATGATGCTAATATAGCTGTACAGAGCCTGTTTCTAAACAGGCTAATAGTTTTGCTCCCTGCAGCTAGAACACATTTCAAAACAGACCTCAAGCAGAGGAGGAATTTTAAGGTAAGTCCAAACTGCCATGCTTGCCTCCCACCCCAGAGGATTTCAGCACTTTGTTGTCACCTTTTTTTTTTTTTTTTTTTTTTTTTTTTTAATTTATATTTCTCCTTCGACACCGGGGACATTTTTTCCTTTTTTTTTTTTTTTTTTTTTTTTAACCTTACATTACTCCATTCAGTACAGGGAAACAGTTCAGAAAGTAGCAGTATTCTGTGAATCAACCACATCCATCAACTTTTTTTTTTTGAAAGGACATAAACAGTTGTTACCAATATTATGGAAAAAGCCACTTTTTCAATTAGCGACAAAACTGGTGAATACACCACATCGTTCTGAACAGGAAAAAGCTTGCATGTACATCGAGATGTATTACTTAAGTTTAGATACATTCAGTGTGGTAAAAACAACTCTTCTGCCTCAGTTGACTTAAAAAATCATGTCTTCCATCTCTCACAAGAGCACCTGAACCATCAGGCTACTCGTTTTTTTAAAAGATGGAAAACAGTGCAAGTTCCACTGCTGGTATCATGCTATCATGCATAAATATACATTTCACAGAAGGGATTACAGAGGCAAGAGACCTACTCTTATTTTTCTGTATAAGAATTTTATACAAAGTGAGACCATTCCACTTAGCAGGATACCTGTGTCGAGAGATTCTACGGCTCAGTGGTGAAGCTAATGTCAGGGTATGAATCAAAGGCAGTAGATAGGAAGTTGGCACTCCCAAGCGGTTGTAGGCATGCTCTTCCTCCTGTCAATAAAATCTTACAGAGGATTTGACAATGTTTCCCGCCCAAAATCTATGCACCTTTGTAGGTGATGGGAAATATAGGTTGAACCCCTGCATCAATAGGGAACTGAGTATAAGTCTCCCACACTCCTTGTACTTTTGACGTAAGCGTGCCGCCAATATTCTGCCCTGCATGTGGTCGTCTCCTCCTACATGCAATGGAGTATTTTACACAGATTCTTTCTAAAAAAACAGGTTTTTCCATTTAGATAACAAGATCAAAACCTTTTAAATATTTCAGTATCTAACCACTTCTGATTTCTTCAGTTCAGCACCAAAACCACAAGATCAGTTACTCACAAAGCACCCGCAACAACAAATTGACATGTCGTATCAGGAATGCTGCCACTTACTTACTTAGGTACTAACTTGATCTGATAGTCAGGACTGTCTTGAAAAGCAAAGACCATATCTACAGATAAATTGAACAAGCAGATGTATACAGTTAGGCCAAAGCTTCACCCCTAGTCTTGATCTCTTCAATGGGCCAAGAGCAAATTACAGGAGTTTAGATCCAGCCTTTACAGCTGAGGTTTGTGGCTTTGATTCAGGTAATGGCTAGTGCAGATGAACTGGTTTGCAGACCTCTCAACCAACCAGGGTGAGAAGAAAACAGCATCATTTTCTATCCACACCCAGGAGAGGCTGGGGAACTCTGCTGTCAGCACAAGAGGGAGCACTGCTTTGCCCTTGCTTTTCTTTCTGCTAAACTCCACCCCAACTAAGAAAGCACAATAAGAAATGAAACAAATAAGATGTATTTCTCACTGTCTCTATATCACAGATTCATTGCTACAGATTTGTACATCTTCTACTCGTATAGGCCACATTCTTCACTACCCAGTTTTTTCCATACCAAACCGGGAACAGGCTAGTTGTGAGTTGGTGAAAGTCCTAAGACAAAAGGCTGACCAGATGCAGAAGGTAGGAGGAAAGGTGGTAGTCTGGTCGCACAGGACCAACAGCAGGTTAATTCTGGCTGGAGGCAATATAACTGGCTACCTATAGATGTGAGAGTGTGTATTCTTCTGTCCTTGTTTTCCCTCAATACTACAAATCATTTCTAATTTACCCTCCACTTAAATGCAATGTGCTCCCATACAACGTTTCTACTTGTCTTTTTCTTCTCATCAAACCTACAGCATGGGGGAGACCTGAGGAGAAAGACACAGATACATTAAAGCGCTGTCTTCATAAATTATTCTCAAACTGAACTGCAGCACTTTTTTCTATTGGTTAACAGTACAAAGATGATAAACCCAAAGCTAGGAATAAACAGGATGTTTCTGCAGAATAAATTCAGGGAAAGGGTAGTAAACAGATGGGAAAACATACCAGAATAGATAAAATTAGAAAAAAAATATTTGCTTCAAAGAAGGAGGTAAGAGAATGAGATCAAAAGAGAAGATTTTTGTTTTCAGTATCAGTAAAATAAAAGTCATGGATGAGAGATTGGCCAGTTGGCTAGTGCTGTCTCTAAGCAAGTCTCCAATCTTATCACCACACCACAATTTATTTTATTCCTGAGCTTTCAAAGATTCCTACATATTGTTAGAAGTTATTATTTTGACATTTTTAATTTCTGTTACACTGATAAATGCTTGGCAGAAGTATTACTTTCCCCCACATGCTCCTTACATTGTTGAGCTCTCTTCCATTTCCTCACAGGTTTCACATTGCTGCTGCTACTTCTTTTCGTCTCTCTCGTGTTCGCCATTCCTACCAGCAGTGATTTATGCACATTCACCAAAATCCAGGAAACACAAAAGGATATCTGGGTTCTGCCACCAAAAAATCTGTTCAAGCGCGTCATATATTACACCATACCCACATAGAAGACTCATTACACAGGCTGTCCAAACATGTCCACCACCTGAATTCAACCGTACCTCCTGGATTCAGGCAGCCTTCTCTTCTCAAATAATTGTCTCTCAAACAAGAATTCTGTGTTCTCATTGTTCCCTCTTGTTGGTCCCTCACTCATACGTATTTTCTGCCCCTCATTTGCTCTTTCATTCATATCTTTCTCCCTGAACTCCTCCCTCCCACAGTCTCATTTCCCCCCTTCCCACATCATTTTTATTTCCCATTACTCACTCAACAGTGGGGTCCTACCAATGCTATCTTGGAAAGGAGCCTGCTGTGGGGCGGCAGGCAGAAGTGCTGCCAGATCTGTGCTCCCTGCTTCCCAGTGGCACAGCAGGAGCCCAGTAGGGTCAGCAAGAGGCAGGACAAGGGCACAGGGGCTCTTCCAATGCAGGCGGCATCAGGCAGGCATGACCAGATTCAAGATCTTCCCAAGTTTTCTTTCTTTCGTGAAAAGAGGCCAGGCAGAACTTGGAGGAAATAACTCCAAGGTCAAGACACACACACACGCATGAAACGGCCACCAGCCACACAACTGTGTTTGCAGAGATAAGGCAAGGTAAAGCAATACAGCAGCAATGCAGCTGTGGTTGCAGAAATAACGCAAGGGGAAGAGATACAGCAGCTGGTAAAAATGATCAAACATTGAAAGTAAAATAACAGCAGCCCAAAAAGCATCCTCATCTGTTCACCTATGTTCTCAAGAAACTCCTTAGTTTAATTACAGGAGCATGACAAAGGCTAAGGATACATTTCAGCATAGTTCTGAACAGGCTGCCACTTAAATGATCAGCAAATCAATTTTCTAAAGGATCTGCTAATAGTGTTTATATAATACTGAGGGAAGAACAACTCTTAAGCACACGCAATCAAACTGATCTCAGTGGAGCCTTCATTATGCTTGCTTACAAATGCCCGTTCTGTGAATGCACAAGGCAATTTATACTTAGATGGTGATACAATGTGAACTATTTAGCCAGAACTCATAGGGCAATAAAATAATAATGCAACAGAAGACTGACTAAACAATCAAACACTTGAAACGGTGACTCACAGCATGAAGATGGCTGGCATTTAAATGCATTCAAAAATCAAATGTCACTCTATTAAAAAAAATGGCGCTTGTATCAACAACGCCTGGGACTTGCACAGTATCTGCTATGAGAGAATTGCAAGGATTATAACTTACTAACTCTCATAATTTTACTGTACATCTCCTTAATTTTTTTAACTTACTCCAGTGATGTGCTTAGCTCAGACTTCCAGCTGTATTTAAAAAAAAAAAAAATCATTTAATAGCTAGAATATGACACGACCCACAAAAGCATAGAAATACAAAAGGACCCAAAACCAACTCAAAAGTTTTTCATGACCTATTGCGTTGGTGAGAAGTTGCAAGCAGTGTACTACAGGACAATCGAATGAAGACACTATTTCTTCATCTCCCTTATGTTCTGCTTCATGCGCTCACATTATCAAAACTGGAGCTGCAAGTTCAGCACTCCTGCAGCATCTTGCTGAGAAAACCTATTTCCATTGTAAATGTTTTGTGATTTTTCAGTGCCTTCTAATGTAACTTTTCACAATGACATTCCTAAAATAAATCCTTGCTTTATATAGTAATACTTTTTCAATAGGAAGTGGAGAAAAATACAAAGACTCTTGTCCTGCCTTCACAAAGTGCATTGACATTCCTCTGAATTTTCCTAGGCACACAATGAAACACTAGTCAAGAGGAAGATGCTGTGTCCTACCAGAAAAGTTTTCTACTCAAACTGAGGGGATAGGATGGACAGACTACAAGGTGAAAAACTGGCTGTACCATCAGACTGAAAGGGTAGTGGTCACTGGTTTGAAGTCTGACTGATGCCCAGTTAGGAATGGAGTTCCTCAGGTATCAATACTGTAGCAAGTCTTGTTTGACACCTTCATTAATGACTTGGAAGATGAGACAGATGAGGGAAGTTCGCAGATGACACCAGACAGGGGAGATCAGCTGGCATACTGGACGGCATAGCTGCCATTAAGAGCAGCCTTGACAGGCTGGAGGAATCAGCCAGCAAGAGCCTCATGATGGCCAACCAAGACAAGGGCAAAGTCCTGCACCTGGGACAGACTACCCACATGCAGCACTGCAGCCTGGGAGCAACTCAGCAGAAAAGGACCTGGCCATTCTGGTGGACTAAAGAAGTTTGGAGCACATGGCATACAGGGAGAGACTGAGGGAAATGGGTTTGGCTATGATGGGATCTAATTACTGCATTCAGTTTCCTGGGGTGGGTTAGACAGAAGTCAGCACAAAGCTTTTCTCAGGAGCATGCACCAAGAGGACAAGAGACAAAAATCCGAAGTTGCACCCACAGAAATTCCAGCTGTGTGTAAGAAAACAATGTTCACAGTGAGAGACATGAAGTACTGGCACAGGTTCCCAGAGAGGACGTGGACTCTCCACCCATGGAGAGTTCCTAAGTCATCTGGACAAGGCCCTGAGCAGCCCGGCCCAACTCTGAAATCAGATCCTCTTTGAAGAAGAGATTTGACTAGACGATTTCCTAGGTCTCTTCCAATCAAAATTATTCTATGAACCTTTCATTACTTCTTTTAACAGGAACTGGATATTTCTGAAGTTCTAATTGTTATCAAGGAATATAAGAACCATTCTGTCAACAAAATTGCATCATGGTCAAAAATTGAATTGTTTTGATGGGAATTTCCAACTGTGAAACACTGGAAGTTGATCTAGCAAATCTAGTAGTATTTGACATTCTTCTACCTTTACCTCATCAGCTGACTATCCTGTGACTTTCAGCGACTATCTCTTTGCAGAGTGGAAATAATAATAATTCTTACCTGTTTCATATGGGAGAGATATTTTGTTTCCACAGAAAGTGGAAGTGTTTTCCAAACCACCAACCTCCAGAAGACTAAGTCCCTCAGTATCCCCAGCTTATGACTTAGTGAGACCTAGTTTCATTGCCTGGTACTGTCACCTCCAGCTGTCAGCAGCAACACCAGGTACAAACGAACTGCACGTCAGAGGCACTGCGGAAGAGGAACGGGTCAAAGAGAGGTCTAGTACCTGTAAGGAGAAGATTCTTACTCTTTGCTGACCTTCTTTCTCTTTCCAAAAAAGATTTTGATAAAAGGATATTCATGTTGGGGTGGGCGGAATCAACTAAGCCAGAGGTCTGAGGGTTGAATTCAATGTTTTAAGTGTCATTTAAATGTAGTATGTGGTGGGTGAATAAACAAATATATATAACAAGAGCTATAACCTCATGCCTCTGACTCTATCCAGTTGTACTCACAATCTAATAAAATAGGACAGCTATGTTGCCTTGCTTATTAGCAAGCATAGCAGTTTTTAAAAAAGCACTAGAGATACATGATTTACTAATTCGGATTAAAAAAATCCCTTTAGTAAGTAGATTTTCCAACTAAACTTAAGACCGAAAAAATATCGGATATATGACAACCAGATAACATTTAAATAGTTCTCTGCGTATTTTTGTGGGAGGCACGAGACTCCACAGAATAATTTATTTTACACAGATAATGGAGTTACTGTGACTTGTGAAGCATCTGGAATTACAGCCAGTGGCAACAACTCACAATTTAAAACCTTTCTCTAAATAAATCTCATCATGACAGTTCAAGCATACACAGAGATCCAATTTAATCTTTCCACAGCATTTAAGTCTGTGCTAGAGCCCAAAGACTTCTATGATTTTTTAATTATTATTTAAGCGTGACAAGGTAACTAAACTGAAATATACTTATTTTCCAATATATAAAATATAGTTTGCTGCAGAGCCTCTGCTGCCTGGCCTAATATCTGTCAGCACTAATGTGACAAACTTCTGAAAGAAGAGTTGTAAGGGAACTGTCAAGCTATGTTACAGCCAGACCAATCCGGTTGTTCTCCATCTTTAAAAAGAGTGGAAATATCAGACTCATTCCTTAAACTGTCATGACTATGAAACCTTCAGGGACAATGTGCTTAGCTGCTTAGAGAAGAAAAAATGTCTTCAAGAAATATGTATAACATACAGCAACAGCATTTGTGCCTCTGTTCATCAAACCTTAATCTGATTTTATTTTTAATCACAAAATTATCCAATATTCTCAAAGAACTGAATTAATGACTCATTAAAGGACAGCACTGAAGTTCAATATCTGAAAGAAAATTCAAGCTTGATCACAAGCCTGTAAGGAAATTACTTTCTTTTCAAGACAGGCTCTAAAGCATCGTAAAGAGGTTAAATTGAGATGACTGGCAGCCTTTACTGAAGAGAAGCACAGGTCCAAGTGAGCTCATGGATCTCTTTAGTGCTTTCAGGTTAAGACAGAGAGCTATCCTCCAAACCAGTTACAGAAACAATATGACACCGATACACAGACAACATTGGTCACAAATTAGGTGCTAGTCTATCAAAGTGCTTTGCTTAACTGAATTTGCTATCAATCCAAGCTTTTAAATTATTCTCTTGTGTACTTTTTACATATCTTTAAAATTAAGGTTGTACAATTTATCAAAAATTAGGCTAGGAATTTTATGAGGAAGTCTAAGTGAGTCAGATATTGAATACTCACCAAATTCCACATATAACACTCTTGTAGAACTTTTGATTTTTTTACCTAAGCTACCGCAACTTGACTACTAAAAAAGTATGGTCCACATCACCAGGACAGTACAGTGACAAATAACAGAAGTGGCAACATCTTAGCTGTACATAGCACCTTCTGTCAGAAAGCAAAGGTATTTTAGGGGCAGATGTTAAATAGAATGACATGCAGTACTTGGAGTTATTCTATTACCCACACCTAGAAAATGAGAAAACAAGGCATAGATAATTCAAGCTGTCTGCTAAACATAATACACAAAACTAGTGGCAGAAACAGCACTGAATACAGATTCCAAGGGCTTCTTTCCCTGGTGTTTGCAAAAACAGATGCTTTAATTTAAAACTAAAAGTCAATCTTAGCCTATATTACTCTGTTCAATCACTGCCTCCCAACTGTTTTTAAGTATACCTGTGAACTTGTAACTGTTAAGTCAAGGTCATATTAAGGTAGTTTATCAGAATCAAGACTATCTTCGAGCTTCAAAAGAAAAAG